>NW_023495561.1:0-34782 GCF_904425465.1 Colossoma macropomum | reverse complement strand
GAAGAAACACACACACTCAACACACACACACACACACACACACACACACACACACACACACACACACACAAAACACACACAAACATAACCAAACACACACACACACAGAAGTGCAGAGGAGGAAGTGACACTGGACACAGAGTACAAGCGAGAGCACAGAAATGGATTAGACAGTATTTTTGCTACCTTTACAAAAGTATATTTGAAGTTTATTTTATTAAGTAAACTAAGTTCAATTATATTTCACAAGTACACATTATGTTGTAAATATACTCATATCAGTGTTCTAGTAGTATACCTGTAAGTCTACTATTTCAATACTTTTGGGGACTAAGTTGGCACACAAATACAAGTATAGGCCTGACATACTTAAACTTGTCTGCATACTTGTCAGAATAATCCAAGTATACTTACATATAGTTTTGTCTAATATATCTTTGAAGTGCATAAAAAGTAAACTGAGAGCACACTCACTTATATTTGGTTTAAATATAAAGTATACTATATTGGTATTCTTAAAGTATACTAATAGCACACTTGAATAATTTTACTTTTTGTAATGGTTTCCATTTGTGTTTTCTAATATTTATCTACACTTTTTCTTTTTTACATCCTTTACCTTTTAATTTCTGTCTGCACTTTAACTCCCATCTGTGAACTAGACATAATAAATAAACCTTATTCATACAGGCTGCTTCACCTACTTTGTTGCTGCTGTGTTACAGTGCCACACATTCTTTAACACTGTTTCCGTAATTCCTTAAATCTATCCATTTGTAGAATGCAGGACATTTAAGCAGTTTAATTCTGTGCATGTGGGTAAAATTCTGTGCTTGTGGGAATAAGTATGTTATTACTGCTTATTAATATAAACATAATTATAATATTAATATTTAAAAAAAAATGAAAGTGTGTTCTTGTTCCATTTTATATTTTTCTGTCAGTGTAAGATTAGAAAAATAACAGATAAAAATATTTTCAGAACCACTTTAGAGCCATCAAAAATACTTTCTCATATTTTTTTCCAGAACTGTAATAAAAAATACATATATTGGCTAAAACGTAGCATGTTACATCAGCTTTGACCAACATGGGACAGTGTTTTTTTTCCTTACTCTTTGTAGTTCTCTTGCTAGCACCTAAATATAAATGTCCTGCAAAGACTGTGAAGCATCTTGCCAACGTGAACTACAGAGTCACTATGGATCATGATCCTGTATCTATATTTTCTAACAATGTCCATGCTGTTAACCTGACAATTTTTTACAGCCACTCTTTTATCTGAGGTGGGGAGCAGGGGTGGGTATATAACTACTGCCAGTAGTTAGGCTGTCTCTATGTATGCAAGAGCTTTTCTAGGTACAATGTATACTCCAGTCACAAGAGGGCCACTGGGAGTCATAGCTATAGTCAGTCAGTTCCATAAAAGGAGTGATTCAGTGAGAGTCAGAGCAGCAAACTATAACAATTGTTTTGCTGCTTTCTTGTTTTAATGTCCTTAAACTGAGAAAATAAAAGCTTTTATGCTCACTGTGAGTATGAATAAAATTATATGTTTCATCTACACTGATCGACTACATCAAGCACCTAAGGACAGTTCGCTCTAAAAGGACTTGTTGGGACTTGTTGCCCCTGGAATTCTCTGGTGGAGCCAAAACACTGGACCCAGAGCACCAAAGAGGTGAGAGCCAATGATTATATATTTTACAGAGACTGCTGTCAACTTGCAGTTGTGCACTGATGAATGACAGTTAACGAATGCATGTAATGATCTGGGGCTCAACCCAGTTCACTGCAGGGTCTCTCTCTGTCTCTCTCTCTCTTTCACTCTCTCTCTTTCTTTCATAATGTTACAGTCTAAAGCTGCATTTGGAACAGCTCTGGAGTTTGAGGAGTGGGGGAATGTGACCCGGAATGAAACCATGGATGACGAGAATGGTGTGCAAACAAACTGGGGTAAAACTTGTGATATGTTAATGTTGTAAGGTCCCAGATTTTCAGTAGACGTTCTCCCAATATTACACCAAGACAGTCCAAGCGTGAACATGTATCTTTTAATAGAAAATTAGAAACAAAGTATTTATATCAATGTCGGACAACACACTTACAAATTATCTTGCATACTTGTAGCGCACTAAGATGGTTCTATTATGTGAGAGCAGGACAAATAAAATCAATAATTAAATAAAGTCAGCCGTATGTTACCTTTTCTCACAAACTGGTTCAAGTTTGCTTATAATATTCATTCAGTAAAGTGGCACTACAGTCAGTTACATTTGTTTAACTCATGCCTTTATCTTTATTACCATGCATCTGTGGCACAGCAGCTTATTCACAGAAATGTTTTTACATGAAAAAAAGTTAAAACAGCTCACTAATCCTGTATAATTTGCTATTTTGTAAGTGAATTTAACATTTCATCTCCCCAGAATTCCAGTTTCTTGTCAGTTTGGTTACTATTTTCTTGTCATGCTTTCAATCACTGGTGCCAAATCCTGGAGAGCCACAGCACTGAAGAGCTAGACTGTCTAACTGTTCTAAGATAAACTCGTTAATGACTGCTGATGATGCTAAAACAAGAATCTGTATAAAACTGTATAATTTATCCTGAAGTACACAGGGCTAGAGGTACCTCAGTTTCAGGATCAGAAAACACTGTACTGAGGGTGTGATTTGTAATTTGTGTTTGTGTTTCTAAGATGGTGTTATCGTCTGTGCTATCAGCATCCAAAAGGAGAAGCAAAGAGCAACCAATCAGTGAGTCAATAAATAAGTGACTGTGCAAGCCCCAATGACTGTGTGCAAATATGTTTCCTCTTCTCAAAGCAACTGCTGGAAACATGTCTCCAGAGCCATTGGCCAGTCTTGTATTTCTCAGTGAGCAGTGAACTTCCAGAAGTTCATCAGAAAGGTGGCTGGAATGTCTTGTCCTCATTCAATACTGGGTTCACTTATGTTTGCAGCTTGCTGTCTAATGTGGCACGATTTAGTGGTTTGTGCTTGAACATGGAAATTGTGATGTCACCTTTATTTTATTTGGTCGTCTCAGTTCTGTTTAGAGTGCTTGTTGCCAACAACATTATGTTTTAGTAGTTGCATTAGTCAGTTATTAATCTCAGCAAAAAAATTGAATGTAGCCTTGGATTGATTAATATTCAAAGACACAGTCATGTTGGGAGGGATCTTTTATTTAGATATTTCACCTTTTTTCACCTTTTTGAGTTTGTCTCTCATGCTTCACATTCGTATAATTGGATCTTATAATTAAGAAATCTTATTTTAAGCACTGAATATTGAATAATTCTTCAAATGAACTAAACCATCTTTTTTATGTAAAAAGATGTGCTGGTGAAGTACTGAATATCAAAAATGAAATCTCACCTGAGTATCTCCAGTTTACAGTGTGGACTCTTCAGTACAGCAGAGAGAAGCTCTGTTGCTGAATCCTGAAGGTCATTGTGGCTGAGGTCCAGGTCTTTCAGAGAGGAGCTTGCAATGTTACACCAAGATATTCTGTAAAGAGTGAACATATGTCTTGTAAAAAGTAATAAGAAAAAAAGGCTTTATTTCATTAATTTATACAACACAGTTACAATTGTCTTGCATATTTGTAGCTTACTAAGATGGTTCCATTAACTGATAGTAGGGTAAATAAAGTCAATAAATAAAGTCAGAAATTTGTTTCCTTTTTCTCACAAAGTAGTTCAAGTTTGATTACAATATTCATTTAGCAAAATGGCACTAAAATCAGCTATAGTTGTTTAACTCATGCTTTCTTTAAAAAAAAATGCTGACGAGCCTACTTTTGCTGGATCACCTTCAGCAGCATTTTGTGCACAGTGCTGAACCTGCCTGCAGTGTCTGGTGGATGCCCAAATTTTACCAGCCAGAAATGTTCTATCATAATACATATTGATATGTATAGTAATAATGAAAACATAGGAGATATTTAGTAAATATCTCAAGTAAATCAATTACCTTCAACTTAAACAGTTAAATTATAAAAGACTGTGAAATCAGTTATGTTCTAGCCTCTAAGAATAAGTTATCCTCTGTGCTGTTAGCATCCAAAAACAAGAAGCAAATGTGACCAAAAAATTTGGCTTCTTGTGGATTTGTTCAAAAATTATTTATATGCTGTATCTACTGCTGTGAATAAATCATTGAGGACAGATTTAGCTAGGTCAGTACTGAGCACTGAATTCACACTAACAGATTTAAGCACTATTATTAGCACAATATGACTCATACACCCTTTTTAGCTTGCTGGCTAATGTGGCATGATTTAGTGGTTTGTGTTTGAACAGGGAAATTGCGAGGTAATCTCTATGTTATTTGGTCAGTTCTGTTTAGAGTTACAGTCACCAACGACGTTGTGCTTTAATAGTTGTGTTGGTCAGTTATTAATCTCAGCACAAGTTTTCTGACTGTAGCCAGGTTTGATCAATATTTAAACACACAGTCATGTAGGGAGGGACCTTTTATTTAGCTCTGTGTATTTAACCTTTTTCAATTTTTCCCTCATGCTTCACTTTCATAGACTTGGATCTTGTATTATATAAGTTTTATTTTATAAAATATGGAATATTGTATGATTCTTTAAATTCACTAAAACATCCTTTTGTTGTAAAAAGATGTGCTGGTGAAGCACTGAATATCAAGAATGAAATCTCACCTGAGTATCTCCAGTTTACAGTGTGGACTTTTCAGTACAGCAGAGAGCAGCTCTGTCCCTGAATCCTGAAGGTCACTGTTCCTGAGGTCCAGCTCTTTCAGGGAGGAGTTAACTGGATGTGAAGCTGATCCCAGATTTTCACAAGGCTTTCTCCTAATATTACACCAAGATAGTCTGCAAAGAGTGAATACATATATGAAAGAAAATTACACATTAGACATGATCTTGCATATTTGTAAATCACTAAATTGTTCCACGAAGTGGAATAATTTGCTACTTTGTTCACTTAATATGTAAACTCTGCTGAATTCCAATTTCTTGTCAGTTTGCTTAATATTTTCTTGTCATGCTTTCAGCCACTGGTGCCAAATACTGGAGAGCCACAGCACTGGAGAGCTAGACTGTGTACCCGCTCTAAGGTGAACTCATTGATGACTGCTGATGATGTTAAAGCAGTGAACTGTATAAACTGTATAAAACACTAGCTGTGCAGGGCTGTGGCCAAAAAAATGTAGTGGCTCCCATTCCTGATCCTGCAGTACCCAGGGGCAGAGCTACTCCAGTTTCAGGATCAGAAATCCCATCACCGAGGGTGCGGTTTACAGTAGAGTGAATGGTTTATTTTTGCTTTCTATGACTTTCCAATAGACTTGCAGACACTTCGTAAAAAGTAAAAAAAAGACTGGCAAGCCTACTTTTGCTGAATCAACATCAGCAGTCTGGCATTATGTGCAGAGTGCTCGACCTGCTGCAGTGTCTGGTGGATACCCAAATTTTACCAGCCTGAAATGTTTTCTCATAATACCTTTTGATATTTATAGTAAGAATTAAAAGATACAGGATATTTAGTAAAATAAATCAACATGAGACTCTAACAGACTCTAAGATCAGTTTTACATGAACACACACTCAATCATGGGTAAAGTCAAACACATTATAATTTTTTCTTAAGAGTGTAAAAATAAGAGCAATAACCACTCACTCTCTAGCTGTAGCATTAATGCTAATAACACTAGCAACAATAGCAATATCATTTCTAAGCTAGTTTATGTTCCATTGGAAATCTCTTTACAGCTCTTTTTTGTATTTGAAATTTGATTTGTAAAAGTGAATGAATTTTAGACATAAGTGTGGATGTTACTCTGATGAGCTGCAAAATTCACTTTTCTCTGCTCAGACTAACAAGGCTTAATACTATATATCTCCAGAATCACTGCCAATTCTCTACTTTCTCTTTAAGTTGTCGGCGCCCAGAGTTCATCAGAAAGTTGGTTGGAATGGCTTTTTCTCTCTCAATGCTGGATTCACTTTGGTTTGCAGCTATCTGGCTAAAGTGCCATGATTTATTCATATGTGTTTGAATGGGGAAATCAGGATGAAACCTCTGTGTTATTTGCTGAAATCTGTTTAGAGTGACAGTGAGCAACAACATGGGCCTAGATCAACACAACTGGTCAGGGTAAGGAATGAGCAATAATTATCAAGAACTCTTTTTAAATGCTTCCTGAAAAATGTAAAATGAAAAAAAAATATATTACAAATGTCATATGCATTGAAGGAGTGCCTGGCTAAGTACTAGCACTCTGTAAAATGTATCTCTAGTATTACGTCTATAAACTCTAAACTAAACTCTAAAGCCTAAAGTTTAGAACAATAAATACTATATTTAACTCTGCTATGATGGTTGATCCTGATGCAGCCACAGAATTATGTGAAAATGTTGTAAATTAATTTATAACAACATTGACAGTATAAAATTACATCTCTCCCCATGATTATGACCTTCCAGAGTTCATCACAAGTTTAATTTTTAATAAGATTAAGCCTGTAAGTTTTCCTTTCTTTTAGGCCTGTATCTTTTTCCATTCTTCTACACACTAACAGGTTCCTCAACATTCTTCCTTTAAAGCAGTCTTTGAAACTGTCAGTCCTAGTCTCTCTTATTCACCATAAATAGCTCTTTAGTCAATGGTACTGCTCCATCTTGTTTTAACCCTGCAGTAGTCCAGCCTGATCAGAATGCTAATTCTTGACCCACCAGTTCTCATTTATAGCAATAATATTCTGAAGATTTCAGTCATGCTCTGTTTATGTCCAGTTTGTTATCCTATAATGAGGTTTATGTGTAAAAAAACGTAACACAGCTTTTGATTCTATTTGAGGAATGACATCTACTACATTTTCCTTTCTCTCGTTTCATTTCTATCCTCTTGTGTCTGATGGATGGACTGAGGAGCTGGGAGACCCCAACCTAAAACTCAAACTCAGAAGATACAACTGAAAGGAAATCCAAACATAGAGCTACAGAAATGGAGCTACACTGATTGACCACATCAACTACATCACTTAAGGACAGTTCACTCTAAAAGGATGTGTTGGGATTGTTGATGTCCATCCCTCAATTATTTGCAGAAGAGTTGGCTGGGCATGAAAAGATCCATGGCTCAGCGCAGTTCACTGAAAGATTGTTTTGGTGTATCTTTACCTTTTTTTATTATTATTATTTTTAAAGTGTTTAATTTTTACTTTTTGCACAGTGTGAGAATCTACACATCAACAAAACTTGAAAGGAACCTAGAAATGACAATTTTCATCTCTTGTAAATAAAATCATGAAAAAATCTGTTAGGCTTGTTTTCTATTTAGTGTTTTTTATGTAGTATGTTTTCTTTTTTTACAGACAGTTCATGGACTTTCATTTTCTCTCTAGCACTTTCACCCTTTATCTCTCACTGTTTATCTCTCTCTCTCTCTCTCTCTCTCTCTTTACGTTACAGTCTATAGCTGCATGTGGAATTGCTCTGGAGTTTGAGGAGTGAATGTGCTCCTGAATGAAACCATGGATGAGGAGAATGGTGTGTGAATGGGTCTACAGCTCTAGAAACCCATTCAGGAATTAATTTACAGAAAGCTCACCTGAGTATCTCCAGTTTACAGTCTGAACTCTTCAATATAGCAGAGAGCAGCTTCCCTCCTGGGTCCTGCAGGTCAGTGTGACTGAGGTCCAGTTGTTTTAGGGATGAGTTTGTTGATTTCAGAGCAGAACAGAGAGCTTCATACGAGTTCATGGTGAGTTTACAGTGACCTAGTCTACAAGGCAAATGAATACAGTACATATTATGGTTAAAACAGAGAATGAGAAATTCAGGATCACAGAATCTGGAATATAAGAAAATTAGAAAACAGTACCTCATATACTAGGATGCTTCCATTACATAGGTTATTCAGAACAGCATAAAAAACGGTCTCAATTTGAATGTTTTCTAATCTTCTAATAATCTTATAATTTTATTTGAATATTTTCATTACTATTTGTACTCCTTTTTCCCTCAACGACTTTTGCTCTGAAACTAAACTTCATTTGCTTTTCTTTTCACTTCAGTAGGCAGGCATGGGGCAAGGGGTACATTACAGCCAGTCAGAGAAGAACAAACACACACACACACACACACTCACACACACATATACAAATACACACACAGAGGTGCAGAAGAGTGAGTGAAGCTGGACACAGAGTACAAGTCAGAACACAGAAATAGATTTACAAAAAAAATACTTAAATTCTCTATAAAATTAATTCATTTATATTTTTCTGTCCGTACAACATTCAAAAAACAGCCAAAAATATTTTTAGATCCACTTGCACAGTTTCAGCCATCAAAAATTCTTCCTCATATGTTTTTCCAGAACTGTCATAAAAAATACACATATTGGCAAACACTTAGCATGTTACATCAGCTTTGACCAACATGGGACAGTTGTTTTCTTTATAGTTTTAGTTGTATTACTAGCACCTAAATAGAAATGTCCTTTCTATTTGTGAAGCAATTCTGCCAACAGAGTCACATCGTCCGTGTTGTTAACCTGTCAAAGTTTAATAGAGCCACTCTTTTGTCTGATGAAGGGAGCGGGGGTGGGTTTGTAACTACTGCCAGTGGTTAGGATGTCTTTATGTATGCAAAAGCTTTTCCAGGTACAATGTTTACTCCAAGAGGGTCACTGGGAGTCATAGCACTAATCACCTCCATAAAAAGAGTTGTAGATGGACTTCTATTACTACTTTTTCTTTTCCTTCACTTCATTTTTACACTCTTTTTTATTATGAATGGACTGAGGAGTTGGGAGTCCCTGTCTTAAAGCTGAAACTCAAAAAGATCCAACTGAAAGAAAATCTGAACATGGAGCTACAGGACTGGAGCTACACTGATCGACTACATCTAGTACTTTGGGACAGTTCCCTCTAAAATGACTTGTTGGGACTTGCTGCTCCTTGAATTCTCTGGTGGAATAAAAACACTGGACTCAGAGCACCAAACCAGTGAGAGCCACCCATTATATCTTTTACAGAAACTTGCACTAACTAACCGTTGTGTTTGACGAATGACAGTTAATGAATGAACATGGCTGTTGTGAATTGTTGGAGGAACATTTGTACATATTTTGATGTAAATATGTACTTTTAGTTAATGGTGTTAAATGTGCAGAGACAAAGCTGTTAGTTAGAGTCCATCCCTCAGTAATTTGGAGGGCTGTTGGCTTGTTGGCTGGGCATGTAATGATCTGGGGCTCAACCCAGTTAATTGTAGGATTGTTTCTGGGGTTTTCTTACCTAAAGTTTTTTTTTATTATTATTTCTAAAATGTACAATTTTAGTTTTTTGTATAATGTAAGGATCTACACCTCAACAAAACCTGCATGGATTTAGAACTGACCATTGCTGTGTCTTGCAAACAAAATCATTAAAAAACAAGAGAAGAGTGAAAACACTGCTTGTAACAGAAAGAATGTGTCACTAACAGTGTTCTTTCCCCAATAATGCCATTTATAAAGTCCTCTAAAGCTTTAGTCTCTCTCCACATCAACCATGTCTTCTAACAGAGAAACTTTTTTGTCTATAGATTCTATATATTTTACTGACACTGTAAAATGCTATATATTCAGCCATTAAAATTGTACTGAAAAACCAAACTAGGAACCATATTTTAAATATGGAAATCATGCTAAAACAAAACATTCCACCTAGGTCATTTTCTGAATGTCTTGATTAAAGTTTTACAAGTCTACCCGACTCAAGCCCAACAAAATATCAGGTTGTGGCCAGGGAGGGCAATTTTTTACGCAAAAAATTAGGCTTTTTGTTACAGACATTTCAGGCATTCACACACCTTCTTTCTTGCAATCTCACTCTCTAGCGTATGCTCTCTTTATCTCTCTCTCTCTCTCTCTCTTTCATAATGTTACTGTCTGCATTTGGAATAGCTCTGGAGTTTGAGGTGAATGTGGCCCTGAATGAAACCATGGATGATGAGAATGATGTAAGAATGATCTGGGGTGAAACTTGTGATATGTTAAAGTTATAAGGTTTAGAGCTGGTTAGATAATATTATGCTATAGCATTTTGAGTATTCTGTAGTATTTTGATTGCACAGGCCACTCTGCTTTAACAGCTTAACTTTTTCCATTCAGGAATGAATTTACAGAAAACTCACCTGAGTATCTCCAGTTTACAGTTTGAACTCTTCAATCCAGCAGAGAGCGGCTCTGTTCCTGAGTCCTGCACTTCAGTTTTACTGAGTTCCAGTTCTTTCAGGGATGAGTTTGTTGATTTCAGAGCAGAACAGAGAGCTTCACAGGAGTTTATGGTGAGTTTACAGTGACCTAATCTACAAGGCAAATAAATACAGTACATATTACGGTTAAAACAGAGAATGTGGAATTCAGCCTCACAGGAATCAGGAATAATGAGCACAGAAAATAACACTTTCATATATTAGGGATGTTTCTATTTACATACGTTTTTCAGAAGAGAATAAATGATGGTCTCATTTAGAATATTTGTTTTGTTATGACTAATTTCAATACTATTTGGACTTTCGCTCTAAAACTAAACATTCTTTGCTCTTCCTTCCACTTCAGTAGGCACATATGGGGCAAAGGGTACATTACAGCCAGCAAGAGAAGAAGAAACAAACACACACACACACACACACACACACACACACACAGAGAAGTGCAGAGGAGTGAGTGACACTGGAAACAAAGTAGAAACGAGAGCACCTGAATAGATTAGATAGTATTTTTGTTTTCCATTAGTGTTTTCTAATTGTTGTCTACTCTTTGTTTTATTTTTTTTCACATATCCTTCTCCTTTTCATTTCTTTCATTTCTTCTGTCTGCACTTTAACTCCCATCTGTGAACTAGACTTAATAATTAAAACTTATACATGCATCCTGCCTGCTTCACATGCTTTTTCTGCTACTGGCATACTGTGTTGCAGTGGCACAAACTCTACACTAACACTGTTCCTCTAATTTACTTAATTTTCTTTAACACTGTTTCTATAATTCCTTACATCTATGCATTTGTAGAATACAGGACATTAAAGCAGTTTAATTCTGTGCATGTGAGTAAAATTCTGTGCTTGTGGGAATAAACATATTATTACTGCTATTATTAATATTACATTTATTATAATACTATCATTTAAAAAAATGTGTGTCTTTGAGTCAGTGTTCCACGTTATATTTTTCTGTCCATATAACATTCAAAAAACAGCCAAAAATATTTTTAGAACAACTTGCACAGTTTCAGCCATCAAATATTCTCTGCATATTTTTTTTTCCCCAGAACTGTAATAAAAAATACATATATTGGCTAACACTTAGCATGTTACATCAGATTTGTCCAGCATGAGACAGTTGTTTTTTTTTCTTTACTCTTTTTAGTTCTCTAACTAGCACCTAAATAGAAATGTCCTGCAAAGATTGTGAAGCGTCTTGCCAATGTGAACTACAGAGTCGCTATAGATAATGATCCTATGTATCTAGATTTTCTAACAAGGTCCATGTTCTTAACCTGATAAAGTTTTGTACAGCCACCCTTTGGTCTGATGTAGGGAGTGGGGATGGGTTTGAAACTACTGCCTGTGCTTAGGCTGTCTCTATGTATGCAAATGATTTTCTAGGTGCAATGTTCACCTCAACACAAGAGGGCCAGTGGGAGTCATAGCACTAATCAGATCCATAAAAGGCGTGATTCAGTGCTAGTCCGAGTGGCAAACTATAAAGAGTGTGTTACTACTTTCTTGATTTAAAGACGTTAAATTGAGAAAACAAAGGTTTTTATGCTCACTGTAAGTATGGATGATATTATATGTTTTATTTATGTTGAGTCTGAAGTATTTTGTTATGGTATAATGAAGAGTATGTGTAAAAGAATGTTAAGCTTTTGATTCTGTTTTCATTTCCTTTAATTCATCTTTATCGTCTTGTTTCTTATTGATGGACTGAGGAGTTGGGAGTCCCTGACATAAAGCTCAAACTCGAAAGAACCTACTGAAAGGAAATCTGAACATGGAGCTACAGGACTGGAGCTACACTGATCGACTACATCAAGCATTTAAGGACAGGACTTAAGGACATTAAGGACTTGTTGGGACTTCTTGCCCCTGGACTTTTCTAGTGGAATAAAAACACAGGACTCAGAGCACCGAACAGGTGAGAGTCACCCAGAATATCTTTTATAAAGACTCTTGCTAAGAGACTGTTGTGCATTGATGAAGGACACGTACTGAATGCACATGGCTGTTGTGAAATGTTGGAGAAACATTTGCAGTCCTCTCCACCTTTCCTCTCTCTCCACAACAACCATGATTTCTACACATCTGACAGAGAAACTTTCTTTGTCTTTTTACTGATATTTTACTGGCACTTTAAAATGCTATATATTCAGTCATTATTATGTAGTATTTTGATTGCACAGGTCACTCTGCCTTAACAGCTTAACTTTTTCCATTCAGGAATGAATTTACAGAAAACTCACCTGAGTATCTCCAGTTTACAGTTTGAACTCTTCAATCCAGCACAGAGCAGCTCTGTTCCTGAGTCCTGCACTTCAGTTTTACTGAGTTCCAGTTCTTTCAGGGTTGAGTTTGTTGATTTCAGAGCAGAACAGAGAGCTTCACAGGAGTTTGTGGTGAGTTTACAGTGACCTAGTCTACAAGGCAAATAAATACAGTACATATTACAGTTACAACAGACAATGAGAAATTCAGGATCACAGTAATCTGGACTATAAGAAAATTAGAAAACAGTACTTCATATATTCCATTATATATGTTATTCAGAACAGCATAAAAAATTGTGAGAATTTTGGAATTCAGCCTCACAGGAATCAGGAATGATGATATTATTTGTTTTCCATTAGTGTTTTCTAATTGTTTCCTACTCTTTGTTTTGTTTGTTTTTTTCATATATCCTTCTCCTTTTCATTTCTTTCATTTCTTCTGTCTGCACTTTAACTCCCATCTGTGAACTAGACTTAATAATTAAAACTTATACATGCATCCTGCCTGCTTCAGGTGCCTTTTCTGCTACTGGCATACTGTGTTGCAGTGGCGCAAACTCTTTAAAACTGTTTCTATAATTTACTTAATTTTCTTTAACACTGTTTCTATAATTTTTTACATCTATGCATTTGTAGAATACAGGACATTTAAAGCAGTTTAATTCTGTGCATGTGAGTAAAATTCTGTGCTTGTGGGAATAAGTAAGTTATTACTGCTATTATTAATATTACATTTATTATAATATTAGTATTCTAAAAAATGAAAGTGTGTTCTTAAGTCTAAGTTCCACTTTATTTTTTTTCTGTCTGTACATCATTTCAAAAACAGACAAAAAGTGTTTCTAGAACCATTTCTACAGTTTCAGCCATCAAAATCACAACTGATTTGACCAGCATGGGACAGTTGTTTTTTCTTTACTCTTTGCAGTTCTCTTACTAGTACCTAAATAGAAATGCCCTGCAAAGATGGTGAAGCGTCTTGCCAATGTGAACTACAGAGTTGCTGTGGATAATAATTCTATATATTTATATCTTCTAATGATGTCCAGGTTGTTAACCTGTAATGTTCATACGATCACTCTTCTGTTCTGTTCAGGCAAGAGCAGGTATGAGTATCTATCTACTACCAGTGGTTAGGCTGTCTCTATGTATGGAAAAATATTTCTAGCTGCAATGTTTACTCCAGTCACTGGGAGTCATGGCACTAATCAGTTCCATAAAAGGAGTGATTCAGTGCTAGTCAGAGAGGCAAAATATAAAGAGTGTGTTGCTGCTCTCTTGTTTTAAAGACCTCAAATTGAGAATTTATATGCTCACTGTAAGTATGGATGATATTATGTTTTGTGAACGTTTAGTCTGAAGTATTTTGTTATGCTTTAATGGAGATTTTGTGTAAATGAACATTACACAGCTTTTGATTCTATTTGTAGAAGGACTTCTATCACTACTTTTTCATTTCCTTTGTTTCATTTTTACCATCTTGTGTCTTATGAATGGACTGCAGAGTTGGGAGTCCCTGACTTAAAGCTGAAACTCAAAAGATTCAATTGAAAGGAAATCGGACAGTTTATTCTAAAAGGACTTGTTGGGAGTTGTTGAAGGCGCCCCTCAACTTCTCTGGTGGAATAAAAACACTGGACTCAGAGCACCAATCCGGTGAGAGCCACGCATAATATATTTTACACAGACTCTTGCTAAGAGACTGTTCTGCACTGATGAGTCATAGTTAATGAACGCACATGGCTGTTCTGAATTGTTCAGGAAACATTTTTACATATTTTTAATGTAAATATACAATTTAACCATGCAAAATAAATTTGTGGTGTTGTAAGTGTAGAGATAAAGTTTCTAGCTAGAGTACATCCTTCAGTTATTTGCAGGGCTGTTGGCTGGGCATGTAAAGGTCTGGGGCTCAACCCAGTTCATTGTAGGTTTTTCTTACCTAAAGTTTTTTAATAATCTGTAAAATGTGCAACTTTACTTTTTATTTAACCCTTGTGTGGTATTCATGTTTTTGTTACTCAGTTGATCTGGTGGACCCCCCGTATTATTGTTTTTTTTTTAATCAATACAGCCATAACAATTTATGTAACAATACCATATGTTTAAAATAAGTGTCCAGTGTAGGGTTCTCCTTTAGCAGCTGTAGCCAGTCAGCAGCCTGTCCATGTTGTCCACCCTCACACACACACAGACACACACACATATACAAACACATACACACACAGACTCACACACACTAACAGCAGGCCATATAGGAGGAGAACAGAGTGAAGGACACAGCACCTCCACACTTTTACTCCCCACGGGTTCAGCCCAACAGCACATGTGTAATATAAATGTGTGGGGGGTGAATAGAGTGAAGACACTGAAAATGGGTTATTTTATATATTCTTCACAAAAAAACAAGCAATCTGGGATTGAAATAATAAGAAATCGCATGATGTTTTATTTGGTAAACATTGAAAATGGGTCCAACAACACAGAAGGGATAATATGAGGATCTATAAAACAGGAATTTGGAATTGACCATTGCTGTGTCTTGCAAAAACAAAAGCAGTAACAACACAGCTTGCAACAGAAAAATTCTCTCTAACAGAGATGTTTTCCCAGTAATGTCAATCTTAAAGTCCTCTTCACCTTTCCTTTCTCTAAACATCAACCATGTCTTCTACACATCTAATAGAAACCTTTTCCCTAGCACATGCTCTTTCTCTCTCACACACTCTTGTGCTCTCTTTATCTCTCTCTCTCTCTCTCTCTCTCTCTCTCTCTCTCTCTCACAATGTTATAGTCTATAGCTGCATTTGGAATAGCTCTGGAGTTTGAGGAGTGAGTGAATGAGCCCCTGAATAAAACCATGGATGATGAGAATGATGTGCAAACGAGCTGGGATGAATCTTAGTTAATGTTATAACATTCAGAGTTGGTTAAAAATATTGGAGGCTACAGTATTTTGAGTATTTTGTAGTATTTTGAGTACTCAGGTCACTCTGCCTTAACAGTTTAACCTTTTCCATTCAAGAATGAATTTACAGAAATCTCACCTGAGAATCTCCAGTTTACAGTTTGAACTCCTCAATCCAGCAGTGAGCAGCTCAATTCCTGAGTCCTGCAGGTCAGTGGTACTGAGGTCCAGTTCTTTCAGGGGTGAGTTTGTTGATTTCAGAGCAGAACATAGATTTTCATACGAGTTCATGGTGAGTTTACAGCCAGATAGTCTACAAGGCAAATAAGTACAGATAAGTACAGTACATATTACAATTAAACAGTAATGAGTATTTGTCCTGTATGTGTGTATATCTGTATGTGTTGGTAATCCTGTGCTTGTGGGAGTAAGCATGTTATTTTTGTTATTATTAATATTATATTAATTCTAATAATATTACCATAACATAATAATAAAGGACACAAATTTATACGGCCTCCATTCAGTAAACATGCCAATTTCCATCATCTCACATCTATTTTCAGTTTACGTCATGTGCACTTCCAGTTTCTATGCATATACAAATAATGTTGACTGCGGCCAAGTCTCTGAACAATAGGTGTGTAATGATATCAAAACAGTAGTGAAAAATAATAAAAAAGGATAAATAAAAAATTTAAAAGTTTAAAGCATCTCAAAATGATCACATGTCATTTGCCATATGCAATTAGGCCTTAGGGGCGAATCTTACCTGAGTATAGTGGGAGGAAAAAAGGGCTGGGTTATGTTATGCACACAACCATACTCTGCTAACTAGGCTTTATTTCTTAAACCCTCTCATTCATTCCAGGAGTTGATGTTATGCAGCTGGTGCAGCAGGCATTGAAAGTTCTGTTTGAGAACTTTATATTTATGCAAGCTAAACCAATGTACATATTATATAATTAGCAATCTGAATAATCAAGAAATGAAATATCAAAAATCTAATTCGTTTCTGATCTCAAAATGGAAAATCACACAGAAATATATGAAAATATGTGAAAATATGTGTATCATATTACACCTACCCTGAACATCACTAATATATACACTGAGTTGCCAGCTGCCTAACTTGTATGCAAACTTTGTTAGCCATCCTCTCCACAATAAATAGACGATACATGGCTACTTGATTATCTCTCTCAGCAATCAATATTCAAATATGAAAATATATTAATTAGATGCAACACTCACACAGCCTTTCTGCAGTTGCTCACAGCTGGGATCAATCTCAAATATCCACTCTCGTTTGTGTTGTAATTCTTCAGGTTCAGCTCATCCAGCACTTCCTCTGAGGTCACAAGCATGTAGGCTAGTGCTAAACACTCTCCAGCAGAGAGATTCTTTCTTGAGCCTTTATTGGATTTCAGATATTCCTGGATTTTTTTGGATAAAGACTGGTCATTCATTTCAGTGAGACAGAGGAACAGGTTGATGGATTTCTCTGAGGAAAGATTCTTTGTTGGTATTAGGCGTTTGATGTACTGAACTGTTTTGTCGATACTCTCTGAGCTGCTCACTGTTTGAGTCAGAAGGTCTTTTAAGAGTTGCTGATTGGACTCCAGTGAAATTCCCAGCAGAAAACGGAGAAACAGATCAAGGTTTCCATTCTCACTCTTTACAGCTTTTTGTACAGCACCCCTTAGCAGATCTTCCAATGAATCACTGTCAGACTGCTTTTTGTTCTTTATCTTAAAAACTTGCAGTTCCTCCATGTTCTGGCTAACATAGCAGTGAAACACATAGAGAGCAGCCAGAAACTCCTGAAAGCTCAGATGAACAAAGCAGTAGACCTTCCTCTGGTAGAGCAAAAATTCTCCTCTAAAGATCTCAGTACAAATGCCAGAGTACACTGAGGCCTCAGACACATCAATGCCGCACTCTCTCAGGTCTTCTTCATAGAACATCACATTGCCCTTCATCAGCTGTTTGAAAGCCAGTTCAGCCAGTTTCAGAAGCAACTTTCTGTTGGATCCCAAGAGATCCTTTGGATTTATCTCACAATTTTCCTTATACTTCTCATGCCTCATGATTGTCTGAGTGCACAGGAAGTGTGAATACATTGCAGTCAGGGTTTTAGGGATTTCTGTAATACCCTGTTTCATTATGTGCTGAAGCACAGTGGCTGAGATCCAACAGAAGACTGGAATGTGGCACATGATGTGGAGACTCCTTGTTTTCTTAATGTGTGAAATGACGAAGTTGGCTTGGTCTTGGTCACTGATTCTCTTCCTGAAGTATTCCTCCTTCTGTGGGTCATTGAATCCCTGAATTTCTGTCACACGGTTGATGTACTGACGAGGGATCTGATTGGCTGCTGCTGGTCGAGAGGTTATCCAGACGTGAGCAGAGGGAAGCAGCTGTCCTTTGATGAGGTTGGTCATCAGCACATCCAGTGATGATAGCTTGGTTATATCTGACAGGTTCTCACACTGTAAGAAGCTCAGTGGAATTCTGTTTTCATCCAGGCCATCAAATATGAACACCATTTTACACTCATCATATATCTCTGTGTCCAGATCTCTGAGCTCAGGATGGAAGTCACACAGAAGTCTATGAAGACTGTACTGGTGATCTTTAATCAGGTTCAGCTCTCGGAATGGAAGCACAAACATCAAATCTACATCCTGATTGGCTTTTCCTTCAGCCCAGTCCAGAATGAACTTCTGCACAGAGACTGTTTTTCCAATGCCAGCAATTCCTTTAGTCAGTACAGTTCTGAGTTTCTGCACTTGTGGACCTTTATCTTCTTCTCTTTCTTCATATCTGACATCTTCAGCCATCAAAGTTCTGATGCTATGCTCTTCCATTTCTTCCACAGTGCACTGTACAGGTTTAAAGATATCTAAGCAGTTAATCGGTGTATCCTGCCAGTGTTGGTCCCAGAGTGTTTTTTCAATCTGTAAAACTTCATGTTCTTCATTCACTCCTTCACTCTCTCCCTCTATGATGTAGAGCTGTGTGTAAATCCTGTTCAGGAGGGTTTTATTCTCTTGTGTTTTGAATCCCTCAAATAAGCTCTCATACCTGTTCTTCATGCTGGTTTTGTGTCTCTCTAAGACTCTGTGCAGGACATCACCCACTGCTTCCTGCTTCATGGACTCCTCTATGGGTTGATGTAGAACAGGACGTGTCTTAGACCTCTTCCTGCAGCGCGGACAGGCTAAGACTCCTGACTGAGCAGACTGGTTCCAATAGCTGTTGATGCACTGTCTACAGAAAGTGTGTCCACAGTTGATAGAGATTGGATTTGTCTGAATCTGCTCACACATTCCACACCTGGACTGATCCTGAAGTGATGCGTCCCTCCCACAGCTAGAGAAAAGAAAGAAAATGGAAGAGAGAGAATGAGTGAGACATAAAGAAGTGTGTAAACATAAGGTAGTAATAGAGATTTTTTACTTTCTCACACACGCTAGGCTTGTAAAGTCATGTCCAGTATATTATCACTTAATTAGGCTGCTTGAGAGCCACTTTCCAAAAAAAAGGAAACGGATGTGTGTGTACCACCAGCAAACAGTTGGAGACGTTCCCTTGCACATAGAAGGAAAGGACCACATATATTCACTGAGAGCTCCTAGTCTCAGGTTCAGATGCTCTGTATACATGTAAATGTCTGACATTTGCACATTAAGCTGTCTATGACAACTGGAATTTTGTCAGTTCCATACTGATGGCTATCTGTGCATGTACTTCTGTTCAGGAGATTTTACAAACTTACAGTTTGGTACATTCTCAGTGTGCTGTGCTTGGGACTTTTAGAGCAAAATATACAAAATTGCAGCCCTTAAATGCATTTTATCGCAATGCATATGTTCACCTGCCATATAAGACCTAGTAAACAGGATTTATCATTCTCAGCATGAAAGGGCAACAGTCATGTACAAAATGCAAAACAGAAACATTCTGCTTTCCTAGTTGTCCTGCATGCACTTTTGCAGACAGCAACTCTAATATGGAGGACCAGATTTGCCAAAATGAAAAATAAATAAAATGAAAAATAAATGACTTCATGGAAATTCATATATGATGTAGAATTGCAAAGAATAATGATGATAAATCTAAAAATAAATAAATATATATAACAATTAATATATTATTAAATAAAATCTTATATAAATTAATATGTCCGCATTTATTTATGTGTCTGTTTAGTTATTTCCCCTTCTCACTAATTTTTGTATTTTTTTTTGTTATTTATATGTTTCTTTATTAACATATTTTCTGTTCCGATTAATTTATTTTATTAATTTATTCCCATAACTATTAATTTCTATATTTATTTATTTCTCTATTTATTTCTGTATTTCCTTGTCCTTATGCTAATAAAGGGGCTGTCAGTCAATGATGTCACAGCGTCTTAATATTCCTAGGTTAATATTTGGTTGATCGATATCAGATTCTGTAGATCGATTGTACGTCTTGCTCTCTCAGCGGTAACTAAGGACAAGACAGTACAGTAACGGCTGTTTACAGGCAGCAGACAGTCAGAGATCTGAGGCTCTTGGCTGATCTGGCTGAAAATGCAGGTACGGATTGTTTACTCTACCGTGTGGAGGCTGCGGGGACAGTTTGGTCCATTTTGCTGCCTCTGCTGATGCAGAGGTCGACCAGTAGTGTTCAGAACTCTGGAGGAGGCGGTTCAGCATCTTTTTCTGTTAAAGTCAGATCAAACTCAGACATTCGGACGCCCTTCTCACATACGGCCTGTGGAGCCATCGAGAGTTATTTATCGGAAGGTTTGTCTGTCTGTGGCACTGCAGCTCTTTATGGAGTGAAAGAACAGTTTAATCAGCTCTTTTCCTTCTGGTCTTGATTGCTAAGCCTGAACGTGGAAAGCACGCCCCCTCATTATCATACGAACGAAGAAATACAGAAATAAATGAATGAATGAATGAATGAATGAATAAATAAATGAATAAATAAATAAATAAATAAATACATGAATCAAAGAATAACGCGAACAATTGTTAAAAATATGGATTTGGAAAATATACAAAAATGCCATTAATAAAACAAAATAAATAGATTCAAACTTCAGATTCAAACAGACAGCCATTTCATGGACCAAAAACACTTTTACGTCCAGGTGCGTCCATTCGTTTCCCCATGGCCCAAAGAGCTGGGACTCGGACTTGCTCTACACGTATACACTGAAAAAACATGTATACACTGATTTCCTCATAATATCTGGTCAGCCTCATGATCTCAAGGATGCGTTAAAGAAATATGTTTACTGAAATCCTACAAATTATTCCTGATCAAATATTAATCACTAATTAATGCAAAATACTGGTAGGATGCTACTGGTAACCAACATATATAGTGATTTAGTGGGAAGTAATTAGAAAAGAATGGTGTAAACAACGATGGACATTAAACACAATATACCATAAAGTCATTTGATATTGTGATGTAAAATGGCAAACAAATGAAAATTAAAATATATAATTTAAGTATGTCTCTGACTGAGTTTGCAGGAAATATGGAGATTTTTTCTTTGCTATTTAATTAAGCTACATATATATATATATATATATATATATATATATATATATATATATATATATATATATATATATTCTTTATTTTTATTTAAGGCATGTACAACCCCATTTCCAAATGTTGAACTGAGAAATTTTATTCAATTACATTAAAATATATGCCCATTTTTAATTTGATGCCAGCAACACGTTCCAAAAAATCTGGGATGGGGGCAACAAAAGGCTGGTAAAGTTGTGTAATGCCTAAAAAAAAAAACACCTGGTGGTTAATTGGCAACAGGTCAGTAACACGACTGGGTATAAAAGAGCATCTCAGAGAGGCTGAGTCTTTCAGAAGTAAAGATGAGGAGGAGTTCACCACTCTGTGAAAGACTACTAAAACAAATAGTGCAACAATTCAAGAATAACATTTATCAAAATAGCAAAGAACTTTTGCCTTTCATCATCTACAGTACATAATATCATTAAAAGATTCCGAGAATCTGGAGAAATCTCTGTATGCAAGGCACAAGGCCAAAAACCAGTATTTGCTGGCTGTGATCTTTGGGCCCTCAGATGGCACTGCATTAAAAACAGACATAATATTGTCATGGAAATCACTGCATGGGCTCAGAAATACTTCTGAAAAACACTGTCTATGAAAACAGTTAATCACTGCATCCACAAATGCTAATTAAAACTCTTGAACGCAAAGAAGAAAGCACATATAAACAGGATCCAGGAATGCCTTCGCCTTCTCTGGGCCTGAGCTCATTTAAAATGGACCAAGGGGAAGTGGAAGTGTTCCAACAAATCAACACTTGAATGTTTAAATCATGGATGCTGTGTCCTCTGGGCTAAAGACCACTCAGCTTGTTATCAGTGCAGAGTTAAAAAGCCAGTATTCATGATGGTATAGGGGGGCATTAGTGTGCATGGTATGGGCGAAGTACACATCTGTGAAGGCACCATTAATGCTGAATGATATATACATGTTTTTTTGTTTTTTCAAGACAACGTCTTTTTCAGAGAAGGCCTTGCTCGTTTCAGCAAGACGATGCCAAACCACATTCTGCTTATATTACAACAGCATTCCGTATTAAAAGAGTCCAGGCGCTAAACTGACCTGCCTGCAGTCCAGACCTGTCAACACTTATTAAATTTTATCACATTATAAAATGAAATATATGAAAAAAGAGACCCTGAACTGTTGAGCAGCTGAAATCCTGTATCAAGCAAGAATGAGAAAACATTTCACTAGTACAAGCCACAGCAATTGGTCTCAGTTCCCAAACACTTACAGAGTTTTAAAATAAGAGGTGATGAACCACAGTGGTAAACAGGCCCCCATCCCAACTTTTTGGAATGTGTTGTTGGCATCAAATTCAAAATGGGCAAATATTTTTCAAAAACAATAAAATTTCTCAGTTTCAGCATTTGATTTTTTTGTCTTTGTACTATTTTCAATTAAATACAGGGTTTGACTGATTTGCACAAGATTGAATTTTGTTTTTATTTACATCTTCCACAGCGTTCCAATTTTTAGTGCTTTAGTAAACAATATTTATTAGTTTTAATTTTAATTTTACTCCTATTTGAAGCTAGTGATGATCTCTGTGATACCACTCCATATGTCAATCAATTTATTCCTTATGGAAAGATGTCTTTGATAATCCACTAACAGGTTTAGCTTCCTCACTTTGTATGGTGTCTTCAATCATGCTATCTAGTTGCCTGGTGCTTGTCGTAAATGACCTCGTGACCAGCATTAAGCAATCCAAGAAATCTCAACATTTGCTGTTGCTAGTTTGGCCAATGCTGCACAATGCTGGGGTCCTTTCTTGAAATCCTCCCTTTCCTGATAAGGAGCAAGGGTTTCCTAACTAGTGTTGTGGGTTTTTAAACAGAAAATAAAAAGCTGAGTCGCACAACTGACGAGTGTTTCACGCTGGCAGCCTATCCACCCAAACCACATGGATCTTCAGTTGAATTTTTGACAGTTGCAAACAAAAGAATATAGCTTAACAGATGTGAGTCCACAGCATGACAATATGGTCAGGAAACACACACCACCTCCATCAACCACATTTGCAAAGGATCAAGGCCAAGGTATTAAGATAAATGTATTTGATTAATTATTGCTGCGATCATCAAATTGATGCACATAAATGAAAACAAGACACACTGACCTTGCCTAAAGTGATTAGGTAGCGTTTGGCTTCTACAATTACTACTAGCTCAATATTTTCTTTTTCTTGTGTCAGCTCACGTGAAAAAGTGGAGATGTGGTCCACATGCAAGAAAAAACAAAAACCTGCTTCCTGTGAAATATCAGTACCATGTAGTGTTAGTCTCTCACCTCAGGTCAGTACTGGTTCTTTTATTACTGAAATTAGGAGGCTGAAACATTGAGTTGTGGCTCTTTATAGACACACAGCTGGGCTCTGGAGGTTCTGCCGTGAATGTTTGCAGTCTGAAAATGTGATGTGGAGACAAGAAGAGTTAAATAGGCATATAAATATGGTTATAAAAATGCTAATTAGAGAGATGGTAATATTTTAGGTATTAGCATTCACATATGTGGAGTTACTTAATTTAAATTATATAATAATTAATTTACCTTCATAGAATAAATTGTTATCAAGGCTTAATGAAATAAAGTGGTCCCACTATGTCGTGTCAAATAACTGTGTAGTTATACATTAACATCACTGTTACAGATGGATTACAGCAGTTTATTCTGTAATGTGATATTTACACAGCTACAGCAGATGTTCTTCTATCTTTATAATATTTTTCTTCAGGTAGGTAAAGTGAAATTACAAATTAGTATTAATCCATATGACTTGATCATGTTTACAATGTTACAACACAAATATGTCACAGTGACTTTGTAAAAAAATACACTTTAAACACTGTAATATAAGGGGACAGTTCCTCTGTAATTGTTATGTAGATACTTTTAGATACTTGTAGATCTTTTAATTACTGATAAAACACTGTTAATGATATATGCTGCTGCTGCAAACATAACATCACATTACAACACATTACATTAACCTAAGCTATACTACTGTAATCTATCCGTAACAGTGAATTCATCAACAGTAGTTACACTGTTGTTACATGTACTGTTCAGGTGTAAATACTCCATTATTACTAAATATAAAGTGTGACAAAACTTACGATATTGTCAACAGAGGTAAAGATAAATGAAAGAAAAAGGTACCGTATTCACACTTCTTTCATCTTAAAGGGGACCAATCATACTGTTCAATAGTTTTGATCAATTTGCCAGCCCTCTAAATGAGAAGTAGACTTTTCTTATTATTTCCCTTGTTTTTACTGGAATATTACCTTTTTATTGGAATATTAGTTTTACTTTCTTGTTAATTTTATTTTTCCTAATATTTTTATCTTGTGCAGTTTCATTTTGACTATTATTACTGTACCTTCTTTTTGCTATTGCTTTTATTTATTGCATTTTCTTTTTTAATTTTGATGATCTTTTTTCTCTTTTTCTTCCTCTGTTGTTTTTACTTTGTATTGCAAAGCACTTTGAGCTGCATTTTATAATAATAATAATAATAATAATAATAATAATAATATCCTACTGTTTTTTTACTTAGAGATTTTAGGTCACTGGGGAACCACTGTACCACAATATCTATGTTCTCTTTGAATTTTCCCCAGTTCCCGCAGTTCATTCATCATACAAGCCAGTAAGATAAATTGCTCATTACGAACAAAAGGCAGGGTTTAAACATTTTTCCTCACACTTCGGTTCAGTTTAGCTCTACAGCCATGTTGTTACCTCCATAGAGCCACACATACTAGGTACAGGTGGTCATGCAAGTAAACATGTAAACATTGTCAATATGTCGTCCAGGCGCAAGAAAAACCAAAAAGATGCTTCCTTAGAATCTGTCTGTGCCATTAGGACAAGATCCCTGCTCTGTGCTCTCTTTAACACTTCATTCCTTCGTCTAACTCAATTATTAGAAAGCTAGTGGCCCAATTTTCTCATTGAGAATGAAGTGAGGTAGAATTTTAATTTCCTTCTTCTCACACCACTTCACACCTGTCTTACAGTCATGTAGTTGCCTCAGCAGTGCCAGACACACTAGATACATCAAATATCTCAATCTCATTTTTAGTGACAGTAGGACATGGAGATGTGGTCCAAGAGCAGGAAAGGCCAAAAGGATGCTTCCTGAGAAACACGCTGTTGAAATTCACTACCATGTTGTGTCTGCATCTCACTACTGTCTCACCTCAGATCAGTACAGGTTTTTTCCATACTGAAAATTAGGAGGCTGAAACATTGAGTTGTTGCTCTTCATAGACACACGGCTGGGCTCTGGAGGTTCTGCTCTGAATGTCTGTGGTCTAGAAATGCAATGCAGAGACATAAATGAAAGACATGACGAAGGAAATTAGAAGATTGCTTAATCAGACAACTGCTAATGTAGATCAAAAGTAAAAAACAGACTTTAGTAGAGCAGTGATCACCATTCAGTCAGGATAAAAACTGAAATTTTGAGTAGTAATGAGGAATGGAACTATGTACTCTAGAAATGCACCATATGGGCATAAAATGCAATGTCTTTTAAAGTTATTGGATATTGTGAAAACAATATGAGCTCAAGCCCTGTTTAACTGGATGAGTTTTAAGTAGGGAGGTGCTGTAACTTCAGTGACTACCTATGAGATCTGTGATTTTAATCCAGTATGAATCTGCTATGCCCATAGTTTTTATGCCCGTAGATGAGCCCAGTTTACTAGTATAATGCTATTCTATCTGGGATTTACTGGACATTCATTTTTGCTGTTTGTTTGGATTTGTTTAAGTGAACATATGACATTCTAATCCAGGCTATCTGAGATAATTTGAGAAAATATACAGATGCTTTATCCTACATGAGTCGGTCAGTCAAATCACTTACAAATAACGTCACCAGTCTTCCACTGGTAAAACTAATCCAGCTCAAATAGCCTTTAGTGTGTCTCTGACAGGGTGTGAAGCGAGTACAGATGTGCTGTGTAATTAAACAGAAAATGTACACAACATTTACTGCACCATATTTATTAGTGTTATATTTATTATTCACCCCTACCCAAGTGTCTGAAGCTGATGATGATCTCGTTCATACCACTCCATATGTCCCTAATATTACTCCTATTAATATCTACCTTTTTCTGTAGGAGTATTTTTTTCCCTTTGCTTAATTTCCTTTATTCTCATTTTCATTTTCTTTTATTATTCAAAAAATCTTTCAAGTTTCCAAGAAAACATTACATTACACACTCTATGCTCTCTTTAACTTTTCATCAGTTCTACCAGCTTGATTATCATAATAGCCAGGGACCCACACTGTAAAAAACGGTTCATCAGATCAAGCTACAAAATGACTTCATGTGGTAACAATTAAATTAACTAGTTTTATTACATACTTTGAAAGAACCACTGCTTTAGTCAAAGTATTTATTTAAATTAAATAAAACCTCAATTTCTTGTTATCATAATAAATATTTTTAGGGTTGAACTGATGAACTTTTTTCCAAACTGCACATTACTTAGTATGACTAAAGGAAGGTAAAATTTAAATCTATTTTTTCTCATATCATTTCACACCAGTCTTACAGTCATGTAGTCAGTAGAGCCAGATACACTAGGAACATCAGATGGTCATGTATTTAAAACATTGTTATTATCAGTGGCAGCAGGAAGTGGAGATGTTGTCCAAGTACACAAAAAAACAAAAATATGCTTCTGGAGAAACATGCTGTTCAAACTCACTACCATCTAGTGTTACTGTCTCACCTCAGGTCAGTACTGGATCTTTCATTACTCAAATTAGGAGGCTGAAACATCGAGTTGCTGCTCTTCATAGACACACAGCTGGGCTCTGGAGGTTCTGCTCTGTATGTCTGCAGTCTGGAAATGTGATGCAGAGATACAAAAAAGTGTGTCAAATATGTGCAGGTACACATTAACGTCACTGTTACAGATGGACTACAGCAGTACAGGATGCTTCCTGAGAAACATGCTGTTGAAATTCACTACCATAATGTGTCTGCATCTCACTACTGTCTCACCTCAGATCAGTACAGGTTTTTTCCATACTAAAATTAGGAGGCTGAAACATTGAGTTGCTGCTCTTCATAGACACACAGCTGGGCTCTGGAGGTTCTGCTCTGAATGTCTGCAATCTGGAAATGTATCAACACAGGAAACACACGATGAAGGGAAATTAGAGGACAGCTTCATCAGACAACTGCTACTGTAAATGAAAAGTAAAAAACTGATTTTTGCAGAGCAGTGCTTAACATTCAGTCTGGATAAAAATGGAAAACTCAAATAGTTAGTTACCAGGAAAGACTGAGCAATGAAATCATGTATACTCGAAATGCACCATATGGACATAAAATGCAATGTGCCATGAAGTTGTTGGATATTGTGAAAACAACAAATTATGATTTAAATGTATTTAAACACTAAAACAGAGCTTTCGGCACAGTTCCTTTATCCTCAAATTCCAAACAGGACCAATGTGACCTAAAACATCTGGTGATGGACTAAGAATTAGAATGAAAATTAAATATTTGAAGGAACTTCTCACAAAGCAGACTGATTTCTGTCCAGTTTGGTAACATTTGTTAAATTAAATGAGCCCAGTTTACTAGTATAATGGAAGTTCATTTTTGATCCAGGCTATATCAGATCATTTGGGAAAAGGTCAGCCAGTCAAATCACTCACAAATAATGTTACCGGACCTCCTCTGGTAAAACTAATCCAGCTCAAATAGCCTTTAGTGTGTCTCTGACTGGGTGTGGAGTGAGTACAGACTTGCTGTGTAATTAAACAGAAAAAGTATATTTCTAAAGCACACACACATTCTCTGAAACCGCTTATCCATCTGGGTTATTTCTAAAGCAGATAACAGCAATGAAAATATTCTGAATTCTGACTTTGTTTCAGAACACTATCTTCATTACTATTATATTTATTATACACTTCTCTTTCATACCACTCTGTATGTTTCTCATATTACTATTATTATCTTCTGCCATTTTTACTGCAGGAGTACTTGCTCTCCCTTCACTTAATTTCCTTTATTTTCAGTTTCATTTTCTTTTATTATTCAATAGATCTTTCAGGTTTCTGGGAAACCATTACATTATGCACTCTATGCTCTCTTTAACTCTTCATCAGTTCTACCAGCTTGATAATCATCATAGCCAGGGCCCAGACTGTAATAAATGCTTCATCAGGTCAAGCTACAAAATGACTTCATGTGGTAACAACTAAATTAATTACAACCCCATTTCTAAAAAAATTGGGACGCCGTGTAGAATGTAAATAAAAATAGGATGCAATGATGTGAAAATCATGTAAACCATATTTTTAAAGGAGGATACTACAAAGACAACAAATAAAATGTTGAATCTGAGAAATCGTATTGTTTTTTGAAAAAAATATATGCACATTTTGAATTTGATGCCAACAACACGTTCCAAAAAAGTTGGGACGGGGTCCTGTTTACCACTGTGCTTCATCACCTCTTCTTTTAACAACACTCTGTAAGCGTTTGGGAACTGAGCAGACCAATTGGTGTAGTTTCGAAAGTGAAATGCTTTCTCATTCTTGTTTGATACAGGATTTCAGCTGCTCAACAGTTCAGGGTCTCCTTTGTCGCATTTTATAATGTGCCAGATGTTATCAGTGGTGACAGGTCTGGACTGCAGGCAGGTCAGTTCAGCACCCTATCTTTTTTACTATGGAGCAGTGCTTTTGTAATACATGCAGAATATGGTTTTACATTGTATTGCTGAAATAATCAAGGCCTTCCCTGAAAAAGACGTCGTCTGGATGCCAGTATATGTTGCCAAAACATGTATATATCATTCAGCATTAACAGGGCCTTCACAGATATGCCAGTCACCAATGCCATGTGTACTAATGCACCCCTATACCACCATGAATACTGGCTTCTGAACTGTGTGCTGATAACAAGCTGAGTGGTCTTCAGCCCAGAGGACACAGTGTCCATGGTTTCCAAAAAGAATTTCAAATGTTGATTTTGTAGGATCACAGGACACTTTTCCACTTTCCTTCAGTCCATTTTAAATGAGCTCTGGCCCAGAGAAGCTGGCAGCATTCCTGGATCCTGTTTATATGTGGTTTCTTCTTGCAGTTCAGAATTTACACTTGCATTTGTGAATGTAGTGATGAACTGTGTTTACAGAAGGTGGTTTTCAGGTGTGTTTCTGAGCCCATGCAGTGATTTCCACTACAGAATCAAGTCTGTTTTTAACGCAGTGCTGCCTGAGAGCCCAAAGATCACAGCCAGCCAATGCTGGTTTTTAGCCTTTTCCTTTGCATACAGAGATTTCTCCAGATTCTCTGAGTTGTTTAATGATTTTATGTACAATAGATGATGAAAAACAAAAGTTCTTTGCTATTTTACACTGAGAAACATTATTATTGAATTGTTGCAGTATTTGATCGTGCAGTCTTTCACAGAGTGGTGAACCCCTCCTGATCTTTACTTCTGAAAGACCCAGCCTCTGTGGGATGCTCATTTTATACCCAATCATGTTACTGACCTGTTGCCAATTAACCACCAGGTGTTTTTTTAGCATTGCACAACTTTACCAGCCTTTTGTTGCCCCTGTCCCAACTTTTTTGGAACATGTTGTTGGCATAAAATGCAAAATATGCACATATTTTTCAAAAAACAATCAAATTTCTCAAATTCCACATTTGTTGTCTTTGTACTATTTTGAATGACACATAGGGTTTAAATTATTTGCACATCATTGCATATTGTTTTTATTTATCTTTTGCACAGCATCCCAACTTTTGGAAATGGGGTTGTACTTTTATTACACTTATACAAATACTTTGAAAGAACCACTGCTTTAGTCAAAGTAATTATTTAAACTGAATAAAACCTCAATTTCTTGTTATCATAATAAATATTTTTAGGGTTGAACTGATGAACTTTTTTCCAAACTGCACATTACTTAGTATGACTAAAGGAAGGTAAAATTTAAATCTATTTTTTCTCATATCATTTCACACCAGTCTTACAGTCATGTAGTCAGTAGAGCCAGATACACTAGGAACATCAGATGGTCATGTATTTAAAACATTGTTATTATCAGTGGCAGCAGGAAGTGGAGATGTTGTCCAAGTACACAAAAAAACAAAAATATGCTTCTGGAGAAACATGCTGTTCAAACTCACTACCATCTAGTGTTACTGTCTCACCTCAGGTCAGTACTGGATCTTTCATTACTCAAATTAGGAGGCTGAAACATCGAGTTGCTGCTCTTCATAGACACACAGCTGGGCTCTGGAGGTTCTGCTCTGTATGTCTGCAGTCTGGAAATGTGATGCAGAGATACAAAAAAGTGTGTCAAATATGTGCAGGTACACATTAACGTCACTGTTACAGATGGACTACAGCAGTACAGGATGCTTCCTGAGAAACATGCTGTTGAAATTCACTACCATGTTGTGTCTGCATCTCACTACTGTCTCACCTCAGATCAGTACAGGTTTTTTCCATACTAAAATTAGGAGGCTGAAACATTGAGTTGCTGCTCTTCATAGACACACAGCTGGGCTCTGGAGGTTCTGCTCTGAATGTCTGCAATCTGGAAATGTATCAACACAGGAAACACATGATGAAGGGAAATTAGAGGACAGCTTCATCAGACAACTGCTACTGTAAATGAAAAGTAAAAAACTGATTTTTGCAGAGCAGTGCTTAACATTTAGTCTGGATAAAAATGGAAAACTCAAATAGTTAGTTACCAGGAAAGACTGAGCAATGAAATCATGTATACTCGAAATGCACCATATGGACATAAAATGCAATGTGCCATGAAGTTGTTGGATATTGTGAAAACAACAAATTATGATTTAAATGTATAATGTTTTAAGCCCTATTTGCACTGGATTAGTTTTAAGTGGTGTCATTGGAGTGACCACCTATGACATCTGTGATTTTAATCCAGTATGAATCTGCCAGGCCTGTAGTTTTACAAGTCTGCTAAGTAATAACTCTGGAGTGAATTTCTCTCTATCATTTGTCAAACTCAGAGCTGCTTCAGTAATAAAAATCCTGTTCTAATCGACCTCTTGGTAATGAAATAACAAATCTTGGTAATAGACTTGGGTATCTTTGTTTTTGGCAATGGGGAGACAAGGCTAACCGCTAAAGTAGAGCTTTTGGCGTAGTTCCTTTATCCTCAAATTCCAAACAGGACCACTGTGACCTAAAACATCTGGTGATGAACTAAGAATGAGAAGGAAAATTAAATATTTGAAGGAACCTCTCACAAAGCAGAGTTTTAATTTGTTAAATTAGACGAGCCCAGTTTACTAATATAATGCTATTCTATCTGGGATTAACTGGAAGTTCATTTTTGTTGGTTGTTTGGATCTGTTCAAGTGAACATCTGGAATATGACGTTTTGATCCAGACTATATGAGATAATTTGGGAAAAGGTCAGCCAGTCAAATCACTTACAAATAATGCTACCGGACCTCCTCTGGTTTGCTGTGTAATTAAACAGAAGAAGTATATTTCTAAAGTTATTAACAGTGACAAAAGCTCTGAGCTCTGACTCTGATGGACAACATGAAGCTGGCGATGAACCTTTTTTTATACCACTCTGTATGTTCCTCGTACTCCTCTTATCTTCTGCCTTTTTTGTGTAGGAGTATATGATATGGATAAAGCTATGGTATTTATGGAAATTGGCCTTCAGACATTTGAAAATTATCAGTTAGTAATCACTAGCAAAAATAAGTCTAGCATCTAGTCTAATAAGTCTAATAAGTCTAATATTGTGGGGCTAATAAGGGTCTCTTAATCTAATCTTAAAACAGCAGGCCTGCAAGGAACACATAGAACAACACCAGGCAATACATGGAAGATCTGTGCAAAGGGGCTACACATTCAGAAGAGAATCAACAGGAGAGCCACATTTACAGCAAAATTCTATCCATTTAGGAAATCTGTTTTCCTGCAACATACAGCTCACCCCTAAAACTGCAGCCAATACAGAGTGAAGCACTCAAAACCTACAAAGTTAATCATTGTAACCTTTTATATCAGGTAGCAAAGCGAGCAGAAGAACACAGCAACAAGTTTAATTTCGTTTTGATACGTTTATTTTCTAATGCTATGGATACATGTTCAGAAAGTAGAGGGATTAACGGGGCATGATGACTGACTGGTGGGGCACTGCCTCATTAAAGTAACAGGCTGCCAACGGTATCTCATTAGAATTGTCTCAAGAAAGCATTAAAACACATATTTACAAATTATCACAAATGATTTTATATTTTATATCAAATCATATTGTATGTCACATTGCCACCTGTTTATGACAAAGTGTACACCCTTAACTAAGCTTAACTCAATTAATATTTTGAATTTACTACCAAAACACCTCATAGTAAACATATTATGCTGTACAACTCAAACTGCTGTGAATAAACAATTTTATTAAGTTTAAAAATGAATGATGTGCCTGAAAGTAGTTATAGAGAGTAACTCACTTTGAGTCAGAGGTTTCTCCTCCACTGCTGAAGTGATGAGGCTCCATCATGAGGTGTTCAGTCTTCACAGACACAGTAGGACACTGGACACACTGCCCTCTGCTCTCTGTGAAGAGTTTCAAGTTTGAACAGGGAACTGAATCACAGGTTATCATGAACTTGATGTCACTACAGTTTCAGTCAATACCTGATAAAAATAACATAATAATTAACATCATTCATTAGAACAGACTGTCATCAACTGTCTACTGAATAGACTTCAGTAGGGGTATAAATGTGGTATGATGTGTTGTTGGGAGAGAGTACTTTTAAAGCGCATTACTAATCAGAGGTGGGTAATTAGTTACATTTACTCAATTCAATGTACTTGAGGAATATTTTAATGGAGTAGTACTTTCTTGAGTATTTTCAAATTATTCACTTTTACTTCTACTGAAGAATATGGAGGTAAGCTTCACTCAAAAGAAAATCTTATTATATTACATTACATATATTATATTATATATTACATTATATTATATTACATATGTTACATTACATTATATTATATTATATATTACACCTGTTTAACGCATACTACCTCTGAGTGACATGAGCCACGACAGGTAGCCTGACTGCTGCAGCTCGCACAAGCTGGCCATTAACATATACAGTGTTTGTACTGCAGAGTGGAGCAGCAAGAAAGACCTACATACATCCAAACAGTAAAAGGTGGAGACACTGTCCAATTTCTCAGCGCGTCACAGTGAATCATTCAGTATTTCACCATTACTACATTACATTAAAGCCACATCCAGACCACAGAAAGCCACAGTAGATCACATGTGGCTTGATATCTACACAGAGAAAGGCAGCCAGTCTTTTAGATACATGGACCAATACTAACGGTCTGTTATTTCAGTTAATGTCACTGGCTCAGTTTTTCCCCTCCTATGTTTCAGCTTGAAAACATTGAGTTTGTGAACCCATACAGAATAATACACGGGCATGTATCTTTATATACGTGATACTCATTTAAAATACACTGTTTCATTCCAAAGTGTATTTCAAAGACTAAAGTACATTAAGTACAAATCATTTTGGGGCATTTTCTATCATACTTCACAGGTCAATTTATTTTATTTCTGATCTTTATGGAAAGAAGTATTAAACTCATTCCAAGCATGATAAATAATGTTTAAAGATTTGTTTATTTTAATTTATATGAGCTCAGTAATGCATTTTTAATTTATATGAGCTCTCACACTGACGCGTTATATTCATGAGGCTGAATTTCTTCTTTTTCGGAGCTTCTTTTTTGAATTTTCCGGTCCACCTTAAATGCTGCTGCAGAAACAACATTGCTCCTGTAGATGGCACTGTTCAAATGACACGAGTCAGCTTTTAGCACTAATCTATGTGATCTTGTAAAACAGCACAGAAATGGCTTCTTAAAGGCATTTGTTCTAAAAATATTATGAACTGTTTGGGTGTTATTGTTTTGATAAATGGACAAACAGGTTTACTTTTATACACTGATTTATCTAAAAACATTTTAATTAATTTAATGGTCATTATCACTGTATTCATGATAACAATGCTATCATATGTCTGAATTATTATAGCCCAAATAAAACTCAGCTTAACATAAAAGAAAAGGGCAAAATACGGTCTGTATTTAGGTGCTTAGAGAGAATAAGACCTTCTTATACAATGTAATGATGATCATTTAAAAGTGAAGATCAGTTTGTGTCCGTCTGAAACCAAGTTATACTATTTTAGGAAGATCTATTCTTTCATGTTAAGGTGAGATTTTAGTGCCTCGGCATGTTTTAATCCTTAATATTTCTACTGGAAAAGGTCTTAAGAAGCCAATCGTGCGCCATTTTACAAGATTACAAATGAATAAATAATGAAAGCTGACTCATCAGCGCCGCTTACAGGCGGAATATCGTCTCTGCAGCAGGTTTTAAGGTGGGTCTGAAAACGGAAATTTCGAATAAGAAGCTCCGAATAAGTTCAGAAGTTCAGCTAAACCGCTTTTTTACCTGACTGGCCTAATAAAAGACTCAGAAACCTGAACTCACAGAAACTTAAAATACCTCTGTTAAGTGTTAAGTCTCCGCGGTCACTGAGGCCGCAAACAGGACCTTATAGATAATAAAAACATACATATTTAACATTAAAGGCTGTCAGAGAAGATCGAAGCACTAAAACACGGGTGAGTCTGAATCATGATCTGAACCTGGA
>NW_023495560.1:0-580 GCF_904425465.1 Colossoma macropomum | reverse complement strand
CTAATTTGTGATTGTTATGCATTCGTTGTGCTGGAATGAATTTGAACTGAAATAAAGCCAAATTAAAGACGTTACCACGACATAGATGAATAATAATGAAATGAAAGCCCCCCTGCCGCTATCCGCCGCACCTGCGCCCCTAATTTGTCATTGTGATGCGTACGACTGTGCTGGAATGAAGTTCGAACTGAAATAAAGCCAAATTCAAGACGTTACCACGACATAGATGAATAATAATGAGATGAAAGTCCCCCTTCCACTATCCGCCGCATGTAAGCGCCTAATTTGTGATTGTTATGCGTTCGATTGTGCTGGAATGAATTTCGAACTGAAATAAAGCCAAATTAAAGACGTTACCACGACATAGATGAATAATAATGAGATCAAAGCTCACCTGCCGCTATCCGCCGCATGTAAGCGCCTAATTTATGATTGTGCTGGAATGAAGATCGAACTGAAATAAAGCCAAATTAAAGACGTTACCACAAAATACATGAATAATAATGAGATCAAAGCCCACCTGCCGCTATCCGCCGCATGTAAGCGCCTAATTTGTGATTGCGACGCGTTCGAATGTGCT
>NW_023495559.1:0-1995 GCF_904425465.1 Colossoma macropomum | reverse complement strand
ACCTTGAGGTGTTACTGGCATAAAATTAAAAATGAGCACATATTTAAAAAAAAAAACAATAACATTTCTTAGTTTCAACATTTGACATGTTGTGTTTGTAATATTTTCAAATAAATATAGGGTTTAAATGATTTATACATCATTGCTTTTTGTTTTCATTTACATTTTGCACAGCGTCCCAGCTTTTTTGGAAATGGGGTTGTATTTACAAAGCTCTTTTGAAAAAGTTACTACTCCACATTTCATCCTTCCTTAGTCAGAATAAATAGAAAATGCATTAGACACAATGACTGACAAGTTCTGAATGTACCATTCAGAGAATTTAGGAAGAAAGCATTTCCATGCAGTTGAGCACTAAAATCCAACATCTTTCACTGCTGAGTCAATTTAAAATACTTTAAATATACATAAAAGCTCTCTGTGTGTTTCTCTTGATTTAATAAAATGTCCTTTTTATGGTATAACTGTTCTATTGTTTTTTTTTGTTTGTTTCATTTGCATTTTGTACATATGTTTGTTTATTTTAAACTTGTTTTTAACCTTAATTGAAGTAGTACTTTGTTTTTGTTTACTATATACTTGTATTATTTTATTGTATGTCTTACGGGACCAAATTGTAAATGAGACTGAGTCTTAGTCGGTTCACCAACCATCCCAATATTAGAATAAGGAAGGTCTTATTCTTCCTCACTGCTCAAGAGTCACACGCAGCCCAGTGCAGCTACTATAAACTGAATTTTGAGGAGTCCGGGTTCCTGTTAGAGCTTTATGAAGCAGAATTTAAGTTAATCCAAGATTTATGATTTTAAAAAATGGAAATTGAAAACACAAAAACATTTTCACTGGTTAAAATGAACATCATTCCTGCTGTTGCTCTACTGTTTGTCCAGGGAAGTTGTTTTCTTTAAATAATGACACTTTTTCACAACTTTAACTTGAGTATATCTCTGCACTTTCTCCACCAGTGATAGACAGCAAGATTAAAAAGGAAGCCAGGGGGGCTTTTGGTGGTCAAACTAGATAAAAAAGAAGTGAAGGAAAAAGACATTTGCTGTTACCCATGACCTGCGTCAGCCAATGAGGTGAGAATGTTGTAAGCTCATCAAGCAAAAACAGCCTGGTCTGTCAATCATTTCCTTTCAAACATGTTACTCAAAGTTTCAGTTGGGAGACGGTTTCAGCCTGGATTCTTATGTTGTCTTTTCATGAAATATGTGAGTTGTATTGTTTTTTTTGTTTTTTTTTAATCTTATGTTAAATTGCTTTTATCAATCACTAATTGTTTTGTTTAAAACTGACTGGTCAATAATTCTTTTATAGACACTGCAGAAACGCTGGATATTTACCAGAAACAGTCGTTTGTCTCTGCTAAGCCTGGTGAAGCCGTTACCCTTCAGTGCACATTGGCTGACCGTCAGAGTAAAGAAGATGTGTTTTGGTACAAACAGCCACTGGGACAAATGCCTCAGGAGGTGGGCATCAAGGGGGCATTTATGAAAGCAGTCTTTTCATCACATTTCAAAAACTCAAGCTTCAAACTGGAGAGAGTGGAGAACAGTGTTAGTCTGACTATACCATATTTATAGAAATTAGTGGATTCTTGCACAATGTAATAAGTTATTGAATTCAAATGAACTGCATTGCAATTATACAGTGCAGTGCAAAAGTCAAATACCACCTTTACTTGATTTCCAGTCATTCATTTTTCATTAGATATGTATGAGAGGATTAGGGTTAATATTACCACTTGCACAATGAAGAGACTTCTGTATAATTTCTATTGAATATATGTTTTCTGCTTTTTTCCCCTGATGAATGAAATTCACTTAATGATACTTAAAAGCCATTTGGAATAGAAATTTAATAAATGATAAGTGGTCTCTGACTTTTGCACAGTGATGTATGTACCTTATACTTTTTGGTAGAGCTGGTGTCTTTATATTTCTCCATTGCATCCATTCTCACTATTTTATAGAAATAAAGCTGAAACAACAG
>NW_023495558.1:0-1353 GCF_904425465.1 Colossoma macropomum | reverse complement strand
TGCCGCTATCCGCCGCATGTAAGCGCCTAATTTGTGATTGTGATGCGTTCGATTGTGCTGGAATGAAGTTCGAAGTGAAAATAAGCCAAATTAAAGACGTTACCACGAAAAGATATGAATAATAATGAGATGAAAGTCCACCTGCCGCTTTCCGCCGCATGTAAGCGCCTAATTTGTGATTGTGATGCGTTCGATTGTGCTGGAATGAAGTTCGAACGGACATAAAGCCAAATTAAAGACGTTACCACGACATAGGTGAATAATAATGAGATGAAAGCCCCCCTGCCGCTATCCGCCGCATGTAAGCGCCTAATTTGTGATTGTGATGCGTTCGATTGTGCTGGAATGAATATCGAAGTGAAATAAAGCCAAATTAAAGACGTTACCACGACATAGATGAATAATAATGAGATGAAAGTCGACCCGCCGCTATCCGCCGCATGTAAGCGCCTAATTTGTGATTGTGATGCGTTCGATTGTGCTGGAATGAAGTTCGAAGTGAAAGAAAGCCAAATTAAAGACGTTACCACGAAATACATGAATAATAATGAGATGAAAGCCCACCTGCCGCTATCCGCCGCATCTGCGCGCCTAATTTGTGATTGTTATGCGTTCGATTGTGCTGGAATGAATATCGAAGTGAAATAAAGCCAAATTAAAGACGTTACCACGACATAGATGAATAATAATGAGATGAAAGCCGACCCGCCGCTATCCGCCGCATGTAAGCGCCTAATTTGTGATTGTGATGCGTTCGATTGTGCTGGAATGAAGTTCGAAGTGAAATAAAGCCAAATTAAAGACGTTACCACGACATAGATGAATAATAATGAGATCAAAGCGCCTAATTTGTCATTGTGATGCGTTCGATTGTGCTGGAATGAAGTTCGAAGCTGAAATAAAGCCAATTAAAGACGTTACCACGACATAGATGAATAATAATGAGATCAAAGCCACCGCCGCTATCCGCCGCATGTAGCGCCTAATTGTGATTGCGATGCGTTCGATTGTGCTGGAATGAAGTTCGAACTGAATAAAGCCAAATAAAGACGTTACCACGAATACAGAATAATAATGAGATGAAAGTCCACCCACGCTATCCGCCGCATGAAGCGCCTAATTTGTGATTGTGATGCGTTCGATTGTGCTGGAATGAAGTTCGAAGTGAAATAAAGCCAAATTAAAGACGTTACCACAACATAGATGAATAATAATGAGATCAAAGCCACCTGCCGCTATCCGCCGCATGTAAGCGCCTAATTTGTGATTGTGATGCGTTCGATTGTGCTGGAATGAAGTTCGAACTGAAATAAAGCCAAATTAAAGACGTTACCACGACATAGATGAATAATA
>NW_023495557.1:0-565 GCF_904425465.1 Colossoma macropomum | reverse complement strand
TATTAAAACTGAACTCAAGTAAGGCTAAAAGTACTATGATTTAATTATACTCCAAAAAGTAGCGTTACAGGGAAAAATGTACTGAAGTAGAGTAACGAAAGTAAATGTAATTCGTTTCTTTCCACCTCTGGAATTGCATTATCTGAATATTCATATTCTGCTCAATATTTCAAATAAACACGTTAAAAAGTCATTCATTAACTGAAAATACAGATTGGTAACTTGTTACAGTTTAATTGGAATTCTTTTGCTGTAGCTTTTGGTTGAGGTCTGGACTCATCCCATCTGTAAATGGTCGGTGAAGTTGCAGGTTTTTATTCTAATCAAGTAGAAACACCTGATTTTACTTGTTTAATCTGTCTGGAATAATTCTTTACAGCTCTACTCAGCTCTACATGCTGAACAGGATTATTCCAGACTGCTTCATTCACCATCTGCTCAGCTCTAACAGCTCTAACAGTTTAATCATTTAAACACCGAGTTCAGTTAAACCTGCTGTGCAAACTTTCATTCTCTCATAAACACACAACTGCTGAGTGATGGGGGTGGAAGGAGGGGCCATCCT
>NW_023495556.1:0-2502 GCF_904425465.1 Colossoma macropomum | reverse complement strand
TTTCAGGTAGAAACTGCACGCTGATACCTGAATGTTCTGTTCGTCTGTTGTGGATTTTAGGAACTTAATTGAATGATCTGAAATGGTTTTGTTTAATAGAATTAAAACTTTTGAGACCTAGAGGGAACAAAGAAGGGAGTTTCCCGGGGAAGGCGCTCACAGTGAAAGCACCACCAATCAGAATCTAAGACTAGGAATAGCCAATTACCTGTTAAGTGAGAGGACCTATCAACACCTTTGCTCCACCTCCAAAGGGAAGGGCCAACAGTCGGGCAAAACCGGAGCACATGCCGGTTCCAGTTAGTTCGAGCTTGCGTTCCAAAGAAAAGAAACATCCACAAGTCTGTGCCAACCGCGGTTAGAAAGGTTAGAAGTTAGAACGCTTAGGTCAGATCTAGATATTTTGAGGTAATCCCGCGATGCCAAGACCCAAGATTCCCTTCGAGCCACACCTCAATCTGCAGGCAGATTGACCATGAAGGGCCGCCTCGCTGCAAGCTCCCTCCTCAAGCAGCCCCAAGAAGCAAGCCAGGAACCCGGAATCCCCTCCTGGGCCACGCGTCAACCTCCGAGCTGGTTCACCACAGAGAGACTGCCCAGGCTCCAAGCTCCATCCTCGGGTAGCCGAGCCGCCCAGAGCTGGTCTTCGACCGTGGTGCATTGCCTGTGCGAAGCCCCCACCACGCCTCCAGGGCCAGGGACGGAAAGCCAGCGTGTGAGCTCCAGCCGGTTCTCAAGCGACTCATCTCGGAAAACTCGTAGTCCGGTTTCCTGACTTCAAAGTAAGGCTGGCTATCTTTCATTGGTGCAGTCAAGGTTCGACGCTATTTTATTCAATAAGAATTCTCTTTTAGATATATGTTAGTTTAGGTTATGTTGCCCTATAGACTCTTTTGTCCTTAAGTTTCGAGTTGCTTTCCCAAGGAGCGCCCTCAGCCACCTTTTCATACCATTTTACACTGTGAAATAAGTTACGTTACCTGAGCCATTCCTTTGTTTTGTTTATTTCTTTTCTTTTGTTTATTAACCAAGTTATCCAATTGTACTGTCATATTTAGCCAATAAAGTTTACTTTTGATTGAAGCATCCTCGGCACGAGTGTCGGTCTCTCCCCTGCATTGGTCTGTAGACTTTAAACTAAATCCAAGTTACTCTGACTTCCTCTTAAGTTTAAGCAATAATAATCATATTCATAATCAGATTAAAATTGCAATAACCACAACGCAGCACTCATAATGGACACTATCAAAATCTTCTCTCTTTCCAGAGGCTCCAGCACCTAAACCTACTCCAACACTTGATAAGAAAACTCATCTGAAAACTTCAGCCGAACCTTCCACCACAGCTTCTTCTCAGAGAGGTAACAGCAAATTCCATTCACAGACTTCTGATTGTAGAATGAGGGCATGCAAATTTCATGTTTTCTTATTCATCAATTATATCTTTGGTATATCTATATGATCAAACTCACATCTGGTATGAATGTGTGTAAATTAGAGTGTAAATGTTTAACAAGCTGAAAAAAACGCTTCTGTTTGGGAACTTTCCAGCAAAACTCCATCCCTCAACACTGTTTGTTTGCCCTACTATCATTGTGTTCACCTGTTTCTTATTAGTTTTCTAGTCACATGTTTGTTCAGATGGCCCATGGTTTATGAGTTGTTTTGTTGAAGTTATGTTTGGATGTTTGTTTTTCCTTGGAATTATTTTAGCCACCAGAAAAACAAAAAGCAATTAATGATTCATCACCAGCACACATAATAGATTCTATCAAATCTTCTCTCTTTCCAGAGGCTCCAGCACCAAAACCTACTCGAGTGCCTGATAGGAAAATTCATCCGGAAACTTCAGCTGAACCTTCCACAACAACAACTTCTCAGAAAGGTAACAGCAAACTATATTCCCAGACCTCTGATTGTCAAATGAGTGCAAGCAAATTTCCCACTTTCTTATGCGTCGATTTCATTTTTGTCATGTCTGTACAATTAAACTCACAACTTGTATGAGTGCATTTAAATGCTTCATTTGTTTTTAACTAACCAAAATTATTACCAATATCATCTAGAATTTCAATGATAAGAATAAGAATAAATATAGAAAATTTTATATTTATATTGTTGCAAGCTTAACATTGTAACAATTGGGGAACCTTTTTGGTGCTATACAGTACCCTTTTTAAAAAGGTTCTATATAGAACCTTAAACAACAGATTCTCCATCAATCTGAAGAACGCTTTCATAATGCAAAGAGTCCAAATAGCTTTGAGGGCAGTGCAGCTCCCATTTTAAGAAACCAGAAATATACAGTCATCCTGTACCTTTTGCCACCCTATTATCAGTGTAGCTCACTGCCTGCATTTTGAACATAAACATACTAAAAACTACAAAAAGTCTGTATTGTTTTAATACAAGCTGTTGTTCAAGCACCATAATAGCATCCTCCTCCAAAATGTTGCACTGGCAGGGTCCACCACCAAGCAGTGTCCTCTGTAAAACAGGTCTG
>NW_023495555.1:0-457 GCF_904425465.1 Colossoma macropomum | reverse complement strand
AGCTGGTAACATTCAGTCTGGAACTATTTTCTAGTGCAATCGCAGGCGTCGCAATGACACAAAGGCGCTCGCATGTGGCGGATAGCGGCAGGAGCATTAAATCCGCTTCTTTTTTTTCGTGTTTGTCGAGTGACGTCTAATTTGGCTTAAATTCAGTTGGAACTTTTTTCTAGTGCAATGGAAGGCGTCTCAATGACAAAAAAAGGCGCTCGCATGTGGCGGATAGCGGCAGGAGCGTTAAATCCGCATATTTTTTTTCGTGTTTGTCTTGTTGACGTCTTTAATTTGGCTTAAATTCAGTTGGAACTTTTTTCTAGTGCAATGGAAGGCGTCTCAATGACAAAAAAGCGCTCGCATGTGGCGGATAGCGGCAGGAGCGTAAAATCCGCATATTTTTTTTTCGTGTTTGTCGAGGTGACGTCTTTAATTTGGCTTAAATTCAGTTGGAACTTTCTCT
>NW_023495554.1:0-57466 GCF_904425465.1 Colossoma macropomum | reverse complement strand
CTAAAACAATAAGGCTTGTGTGGTGCCCCTGGTCAGCCATGGAGAGTACCCACCAAAAGTGGTCTGAGGAGGGACAAGCCACAGTCCGGCAACAGGATGTTGGGTTCCCAAGATTCATGCACTAAAGGCTATACCTTCTGGTTAGAACTATCAGAGGTTCTACTACTATGTCATAACACACAGTGTGTCGCATCCTGCTGCATATGGGGTTATTTAACCACAGACCGGTCAGAGACCCCAAGCAAACCCATGTCCACCATCGAAAGGTCCTCCAACAGACAGCGAAAGTGGACTTTGGAGCAATGGTACAAGATCGCCTGATCCGATGAGCCCCTTTTTTTAAATCACATGGACAGCAGCAAAGTTTACCTGGGAAAGTGATGCACTAACATGCACTGGTGGAGGAAGTTGTCAGTGTTCTGCTGGGAGACCCTGGGTCCAGGCATTCATGTGGACAAGGATTTGACTCGTGCCACCTTTATGACAATGGTGTTTGAGTCTGATTAATCATCTGTGGAATGTTCTGGATCAACAAGTCCAATCCACAGCAACTCCACCTTGCAACTTAAAGGATTTAAAGGACCTGCTGCTAACATCTTAGTGCCAGATACCACACAGCATCTTCATAAGTCTTGTAGAGTCCATGTACCAGGATGTTGGAGCTCTTTTTTGGCACACGGAGGACAAACAGCATATTAGGCAGTTGGTCATAATGTCTTGGCTCATTGGTGTTTATCACTTAGCTCAATGCACTGATGACATTGTTTCAGAAATATCAGGGAACAAAATTAACATCAAGAAAACTGCCTGTCCCTCAAAGATACAAGACATATGTGCACACATGACATGTGGGTAAATCAACAAAATCACTTTCAATATCAATCATATCAATAATAAATACTGAAAATGACACATCATAATAATTAGCATGTTATTCTTTCAATATTTATACTATCATCTCAAAACTAAATGTAATCTGATCCAACCTGGACACGGTTTTGTTAGATATCCATTACACATCTATCTGCTATTTAGCTTTATTCTACTTCTGTGATTGTACTGAAATGATGTGTAAAGATTAACATTTTTACATTTTAATGAAGGCTGTCCTGGTTATTTAGAATTAAATGTTCATATTCATGTTACTGTGTATCTACACTGAGCTGTTTACTGCTGTTCTGTTTCCACACTGTTTATTAAATCTTCTCTCTTTACAGACAATCCACCTACAGCATCTACTGCAGTGGTCAATGTACACACCAGTCCAACCACTTCAATCACACATACCTCTCAAGCGCCTAACAGTAAGTATTGCACACTGACTGCAGCTGAAAAACATGTTGTCATGTTTTTGTGGTGATTGTTTATGTTCTCTGAAAGCTCTTCAAAATAATCACAACCTGTCTGAATATTCAGTTGAGCTGCTCTGCACACACGGGAACAGAAGAAACATTGTGAAGATACAAATATGCAAACTTTCTAATATCTTTTTTGACCCAGATTATTCCATGTATTTCTCCATCTTCATTCCTGTTCTTCTTCTTCTACTGGGACTTGGGGGACTCATCTATTGGAGATACAGAGGTACACACACACACACACACAGACACACACACACACACACACATACACAGTCTATTACATACTTTTTTAAGTTAGTTAAAGGACAATCCAAAATCAAGAAACAAAAACAGACCATGGTCAAAAACAGCTGACAATGCACAAGGGGCACAAAGAGGTGGTCGTGAGTCAAAAAAATAATAGAGAAGAAAGACAAGAGTAGACAATAAAGAAGGCTCTGTATGCACAGTGGAACACAGTGACTATTCTTTGCAATGAAACTGAACTAAAGCCTGGACTTAAATACTAGACTAAATGAATATTAAATCAAGTCAGGTGTGCACGTTAGGACTCCGGTGATGTTGAATGAGAAAGTCTGTACTGATAGGCTAAAGAAAATGATGAGGGTGTCATGTGACTCCCTGATGTCTCCTGGGTAATGAAGTCCATACCATAGTCCAGTGACTCAACTGAGCCAGCATGATCAATAAAACAGTATTGGACAATGTGCAGTATCTGTGTCTCACTCTGTCTGGGTTCATTCTGTAGGACAGAGACGAGGACAGACTGAGAGCCGAGAGCAACGAAAGACAAAGACAGAGCAGAAAACACAGGTGAGTTCATACATCCCAACATATCTCATCTCTTCCTATCCCATTACATTCCATCATATCTTATCACATCTCATCACTTGCAGTCATATTCCATCATATCTAATCATGTTCCATCATGTCCCAACGTAACCCATCATATTCTGTCTACATATCCATTTCAGCTGCCTTACAATCACACAGGAAGTTACATACTCAGTTAGAATATTACACTGTGTTGCCAATTTATTAGACACAAAAGTCTCATACTGTGTTGTACATTTTGAGCACAGAGTCTATAAGATGCTGAACCCTCACTTGCATGTTTCTGAAACATTTTGGTGACAATTCATGTTTTGTGGTCCAGTGCATTATTATGCTGAAGTGCATGATGCAAAAGAAAAACTGGATTTGTTTGATTAGAAAACTTCTTTTCATAATTGGGCCATTTTTGATGGTTCTGTTCCAACTTTGTTGTTATTTGCTTTACATTATTGGCTGCCAGCATGGGTGTTTGATTGTTAAAGCTCATTCGAGGCAAACTCAGTTCAGTTCTCTGCGCTCTCCTTTGAGTCCTGATCCACAAGCTTTTTTGTCCACATAATCATTAATTAATGAATGTACAGTGTGAGTGAATGTGAGGGAGTTTACCTAATAAACTGGCATATCTGTATATCCTATTCCTGCTGAGGAAGAAGCTGCTTCTGGTAGTTTAAGTCAAACTCTGAAGTGGTTTTAAAGGGTCAGTGTTGTGTGTTAATTATCATTTGTGATCCTCTACAGGATGAAGTGATGTACTCTACTGTCGTCCACAGTAAAACACCCACAACAACAACCACAGTTACTGATATTGAAGAAAAGGCAGAATACGCCACCATCAGAGTGAAGTAGTAACACCTCTCAATCTGTCAAAAAAAATGCGTTGTGTTTTGCTTCATGCTTTTCCCTTCATGTCTTTCTTTTGCCTTTTTAAATTCACAAATACATCAATATTTTAATAAATAAAGCTTCAGCTAAACATTAATTGATTTGTCATTTTTCATTAACTCATTTTTAATTAGTTAATTTGATGATCTTCTATGGCACAATATACATGACAAGCAAAATGAAGCCCAATCAAGAAAAATTAAACATTTTACATCACACCTGAATATTTTTTCCTGCCTTGTTGGTCACTCAGCTGTAAATCAAAACCATCTATTCAGACTGGTTTTCATATCTCTATGAATTTTGAGCCCAGCCCTCATCTGTAGCTTCTCTCCCTGTGTTGTTGTTTACCCTCATAGCCATTGCTTAGCACAGCATATCCTAGCCTAGCCTCTGCTACTGACTAGGCCCTATTTTGCTTCTTGTACACTTTCACCCTTAAAACTTGTGTTCATCCACTTTGGTTCAGTACAACCTTTATTTCAACCTGGTACACCTACTGTACCGGTCACTTTTTTGTAGGTTTACTGTCACAGATGTTAGTCCTTCTGTTGCAGGACAATCATTACACCTAGTTGCCAATGGTCATACTGTTAATGGTTAGACTATGTGTAACATATGTAACATTGTGTAAGGCAGGGGAGTCCAGTCTTCTCCTCAAATGGCCAGCGTGGCTGCAGGTTTTCATACTAAACTAGCAGGAGCTCCCCTGATTCCATCTCTTTAATCAATCACTCTTAGTTCTTCACCAGTTGATCATGTGTCCTGCTGCTTTTTTGGGAAGAAAATCTGCAGCCACACCAGCTCACTGTGAATATGATTGGACACCTCTGATGTAAAGGTTAAGCCAAGTACATTTTTCTGTGAATAATCTGACTGAAATATTATTTCTGGTTCAGTGTTTAACAGCCTGGACATTATTAGCATAAAGCATATTATGGCCAGGTTTTGCACATCAGCTCTTTCTGGTACAACCAGTATATGATTAATGGCCTGATTAGTTTGAATATGCAGTTAATTGAGAAATAGCACTGTTTCTGGACCAGTTTTCACTTAGTCAAGTCAAGTCAAATTTATATAGTGCTTTACAACAGGTGTTGTCACAAAGCAGCTTTACAGAATTTTCTTGTAAACTGATTATTTTAGAGTGGAAAGGAGAATCAGCAAGATGGTCAACACTATAACAATGAAAGCTCATACAGAACAACATATGAGTGTTTAACATGGACAGTAGCTGAGTTAAAGTGTCTTTAAATGATGCATCACTATAGAAGAAGCAGCAAACGTTCTCACAACTTAAAATAGCAAACGTTCAAACCATATCTTCACACCATCATGTCAGCCGTGTGACTGGGTGAGGGGGTGCATGATGGTTCTCAGCTTTAACAAGTAAACAACTCTGCATATGTTCTTTTGTGCATACTTTGTTGTTGCTGCTTGAACATTATGGTACAGTCCTGTAATCACTGGCAAATTTGACAAAAAAGTTAGTTCTGGCTACTGTGCATGTATCTCCACAGAGACAACTTTCCCTACTTACAGTTCTACCAACAAGCTGAATTGCTCTTTTTAAGAAAGGGCTGGACTTTACCCATAAACAGACCCCATTTTGAGCAATACAAGCTTTTCCATTCATTTTTCAAGTACATTTTCACCTCACTCTTTATAAAGTATCTACTCTTATCATTTAATATTTGATGATGAATATTCTATTTTCTTATGTAATACACAAATATGTGGGCTGTTTAGAACCACTGGCCTTAAAATCTTTTAAGAACTGCTAAGCATTGTCAGTGAGGATGAGGCGTCCCCACAAACCACAAACACCTTACACTATGATGTCAAATTTTAAATGATGCTGTTGCTGTTAAATGATGCACCACAAAAAGGAAACAGCAAGTTTTCTCATGAGTAAAAGAGCCAAGAGTAAAAAAGGCACTGTGTACTCATTTAATCTACACAGTTGAACCTTTAATCCACAATCATGTACAAAATATATGAAATGATGCAAGACAATTAAGGAAACAGCTAGTATCATCATAGCCCAGGAAGGCACTGTGACATCACTGTGTGTAAATGCTGGACTCGTGTTGTTGGTCATCTGCCTCTCGCAGATTCAACAGAGGATAGGCACTGTGTGGTTCAACATTTGGTCCCACTACTGGTGGTCCACTGCTTCGTGGCTGAGCTGTTGTTGCTCCTAGGTGCTTACATTTCATAATAATGGCACTTACCATGTTGACAGGGGCAGATCTGACTGACTTGCGGCAGAGGTGACATCCTATGACAGTGCCATGTTTAAAGTGACTGAGCTCAGCAGTACAACCCATTCTACTGTCAGTGTTTGCAAGGTTGTGTGCTTAATTTGATCCACCTCTTAGCAATGAGTGTGGCTGAAACACCTGAGCTCAATAATTAGGAGGTGTGTCCCAATACTTTTGTCTCTATTTTGTATGTGTGTGTTTTGTAATGTAAGTATGTTAGTGCATATGATTACTGCTTTACATTGGTTTTGTTTGTTTAGTTTGAGTACTGATGCTACACTGTAGCAGTGAGGCCTCCCAGGGTGAGAGGAACCTCCCCCCCCACAACTAACAACTGTGTCTGGACTGGCTAAGTGACAGTATACTTTCATCTAATCACCTCCCTCCACACACACACACACACACACATACACACACAATAAGCAGAAGACCTTGTTGTGAATTGTTTTGTTTATTGGTAATCATATGTTTTGTTGATTGGAAAGGAAAAGTGCTGTATTAATAAAAGTGATAATTAAGATGATGTAACTGCCAAATTGCACAAAAAGGAAACAACAACAACAAAAAAAAATCACTGGAGTTTTGGGTATCTTTTGTATTGCCCTTCTTCACCTGTCCCAGACAGCAGGCACATATGGGTCTAATCTGTGCCACTTTTGGCACTTATGGTGCAGTTATGGCACTGGCAAATGTTGTGTGGGCCAGACGTGGGCCAAATGTTATAATCCGGGCTTGACTTGGGTTGTGGCATGTGTTGTGTGGGTCAGACATGGGCCAACTGTCATGAGCCGGGCTAGACGTGGGTTGTGACAAGTGCTGTGTGGGGCAGATGTGGGCCAAATGTCATGAGCTGGGATAGACTTGGTTTATGGCGCGCGTTATGTGGGTCAGACGTGGGCCAAATGTCATAAGCCAGGCTAGACTTGGGTTTTCTTCTGGCATGCCTTCCAGTTTATTGGCATGAAGGCTTCTAACTGTAGTTTTGGAGACTTGTAGACCTCAAAATGTGACAGTTGTGATCCTGGGAGAAACCTTTGCCTCACTTTGCATATTTCTTATGTGGGTGGGAGTAATATAAATGTGTGTGAACATCCCCAGTGACAGTTTAGGGTCTTTTTTTAGAGAGTGAGGATTATTGTTACAGGACAAAACTGATACACATCTTTACTAAATGCAAGGTAAACTAATTTGGAGTAGATCACTGCAGCTCTGACAGCTGTATACTGTATCTTGTGTGTAGCAGATGCATAGTCGTCTTGTTTCCCACAAGCATTTGTTTGGTGCTCCTCCCCTGATCATGGTCAGCTGGAGTTTGTTTAGAAAACTGTCTCTTTTTGGCATGGTAGAGGAAGAATTATGCTGAAACATGTATAGAGAGAAAAAGAAAAAGAGGGACAATGAAAAGCACTCTATAAAAGACTTTAAAACTTCAAATACATGTTTCTTTCATATGTCAGATACATGTAAATAATGCATGCTGGGTCACTCACGCAGATGTTGTCTTTGAGGCCTTTTCAGGTTTCCAGCCTAGCTCAGCCCCTCCCTCAGCAGCAGCCACAAGTGATACAATTATAGCTACTTCAACTTAGAGACATAGACCACATAGATGATTCATAACCATGAGATCACATCTCGTTACCATAAAAGGGCCAAAGAGAACAAACAACCAGACCACAGAAAGGAGAGATAATAGATTAAAAAAAAATACAAGATGCAGAAAAGTACATGTGGCAGACATGGTTTTAGTTCTCATTCTTTTAACCATCAAAGTGTAAGAAGTGCTTAAAAACAGTTTTGAGAGACAAGCTTATAAATTATAAGTGCAGACTAGTAAAAAAACTGCTGAGAAATGGCTACATATCCATTTATAAAGTGTTTTTATATAATGCAATTCCTAATGCGCTTCACAATGAATTTAGCTCCCAAGTAAATGCACACACACACTTAAAACCAGAGGAGATACAAAAGCTGACTGCGCAATCTGTATCATGAAGTGCAGGCAGTTTGACTAACTTCATGAAAGCAGAGGAGCTACCAGTTCAATATATGTAGATTTGCTCATTTAGAATATCTGCAGGACTGGAGACTATAAAGGAAAAAGTGGTAAATAACAGTACAAGGTAACTAAACATAAAAACAAGTAAGATAAGACATCTAATAGGAAGCTAAAAACAGATGGCTCCACATCGAGAAGAATATGTCAGAAAGATGAAGGGGTGTGTATGATTTGTCTTTATTTGGATGTTTCTCATGTCCACTTGTGTGATCTGTGAAATGCTCCGCCAGAAAATATGAAACAGTCAGTGTTCACAGGACTCAGAGCCAACTATGTCACTGTGTGTGGTTTGCAATTCTGAAGAAGCTGCTGATAAAGTCTCTAAAAGTCAGAAGAGTTCCGGTCTAGCTGATTTAAACACAGCTCCTGTGAGCTGCATGGACATTAGAGTGGGTTAGACTCCAGTGAAGAGCTGCTGAGAGAGCTGTGTACTCAGTGTGGTATACAGGGCTAGTGTAGTGCTGGGTGTGGAGCTGTCAGTGTGCTGTGAACTCAGTGTTGTTTTACTAGTGAGAATGTTGCTGACTTTTTATCTTCTCCTCATTGGGCTTCATGTCTCTGAAGGTGAGTGACTTTTCCTTTTAATCTTGTTACTGAGATACTGACATCATGGAAATCTAATTTTATGTGCCAGTCAAAACCTACAATTAGCACAAGTCCCATATTTGACTTTAAACATGTAATATCCTCAAACACAGGATTGTATGTACACATGTATGTGTGTATATGTTGCTCTGGACACACACACACACACACACACACACATATATATATATATATATATATATATATATATATATATATATATATATATATATATATAGCAAGTCAAAATACTTATATTTTGTCATTTGTGAACACTTCTGCTGGTTCAATCAGTTTCTTTCTTTCTTTTTTTTTGGTTTAGAAAAACATTTAGTTTTTGATTTTCATTAAAAAGTGGTACTCATCTGGAGCTGTGGGTTGACATCATGTACTTAAAAACTAATCATGAAGTCATAAAGAGTGAATCATTACTCTGCTTTTACTGATGGTTATTTCTGCAGCCTGCACTCTGGTGGGAAACAATGGAATACCATTTTATATCAGAGCACATACAGGAGGGTCAGCTGCCTTGCTACTGCACTGACCAACACACCACACCTGGGGCATTAATCTGGAGAAACGCCAACAGAAACACAAATTAATGGAAAGATATCTCCAGTGAGAGTGATCAGTACAGAAACAGAGCTCAGCTGGTTAATGGTCACTCTCCAGGAAATCTCTCTCTACTCATATCACACCTGACTGAAGAGGATGAAGGAGATTATATGTGTGCTGTTAATGATTCACATATAATCATTCGACTAATTTTAAAAGGTAAAACACTGTCTCAGTTTACATTTTTACTGCATTTCAAATCTTATTAATAAATATAACAGTATAGAGATCCAACTCTATCAGTCAGTGATTTATGAAAATTAGTCAAACTACATAATCATGTCATTATTCCATCTGATATAAAAAGAAGACATTCCATGTTTCATGCAAATGATATGTAAATGAGGGTAAATTAGGGTAAGGTTACAGAATGATCATACAAAAAGTGATCACACAGACATCAGACTTGGTGTTGGAGGTTAAACATTATTTAGAAGTTTCTATTCTCCCTCTCAAAACTACATTAAATCCTGTTAAGTATTCATTAATTCATTACGTATTCATTAAACATGTCTCTGCTGTTTAGCTTTATTGTCTTTATATAGTCACATTGGAATAATGTCTAAAGGTTTTTACATTTTTAGTTTTTATTGAAAAGTATGGATTATTTATTATAGAAGGTGTTAATGTTACTGTGTATCTACAGTGAGCTGTTTGTTGCTGTTCTGTTTGTTATTTCTGTTTCTGACTATGAAACTCTTCTTTCTCTACAGAGGGTCCACCTGAAACTACAGCATCTACTGCAGTAGTCAGTGTACAAGCCAGACCAACCACTTCTATTACACAGTCCTCTCCAACGTCTAATGGTAAGTACAGCACATTGACTGCAGCTGCAATTAAGCTGTTAAAGCTTTCTGAACAGCTGAGTTTTGTGGGGTTTTATTTTCTGCACATTTTAATGCACCGTTAACTTCTCAACGGTGAATTCTTCACACTGTATGTCTTGTTAGCTCTGTTTATTATTTTGTGTCTCTGCATGAGCTTCACGCTGTAATTCACCATTAAATCAACGTTTTATTTATTTAATAATTTAATCGATACTGTGATGAACGGGGGCGGCGCGGTGGGTAGCGCTGTCATCTTACAGCAAGAAGGGCCTGGGTTCGATTCCTCGGCCGGGTGACCAGGGTCCTCTCTGTGTGGAGTTTGCGTGTTCTCCCCGTGTCCTTGTGGGCTTTCTTCCACAGTCCAAAAACATGCAGTCAGGCCAACTGGACATGCTAAATTGTCCCTGTGTGTGAGTGAATTTGTATGTCTGTCTGCCCTGCGATGGACTGGCGACCTGTCCAGGGTGTATCCTGCCTTCCGCCCGATGACAGCTGGGATAGGCTCCAGCACCCCCCGCGACCCAAAAAGGGAAGCGGCTTAGAAGATGTGTGTGTGTGTGTGTGATGAACGGTCTGTTCAAATTTCACACTTGGATTTGTGTACTTGCATGCATGTTCATGTGCTTTCTGGTAAATGTCCAGTGGTTATCCATTTGTTTGTGTTTTTCAAAATAATCAAAATGCTTTGCAATTTCTGTATGATCAGTTGTTGTATTCAGTGATAAACTCCCCCTTTATCACTTTGTTGAAAGTGCATAACCTTTAGTTCAGTGTGGTTGTGACACTGGTTTGCAAATATCTGGAAAGAAAGTTAACATCACCAAATTGTTAGCAACTCTCAGCAAGTGTTTACAGTTGGAAGTGATCTTTGCAGTTAAATCATCAAGATCACTTCCAATATTATCAATCAAATAATTACTATTAATAAGTATAGAACATGATACTTATATAAATCATGCAAACAGGTCTGCTTGTACTAAAATGGAGATGACAGATAGTTCAGTTTGAGTTTTTTTCAATGTATCATTTTTAAATGTTAGAAATGACAATTTACACATTGGAGTTTTATTAGCTGGTTATTTTTTAATTGAGTGACTATAAAGAATGATTCAATGATTCAGTAACATAAAAAGTATCTAGTTGCCTTAAATGTTTGAGTTCATTGAACTTCAAATAAGAAGTTAACAGAATATAAAGCCCATATTATTGTTATATTAACCTGTCATCTGCCGTCAGCTTCAGCACCAGTGTTGTGAACAGTGATCTGAACATGGCAGGTAGAAACAAGCTAGCTGCTCTCTGTCTCACTGGAAAAAGAAGCTCACTGTGAGGTTAATGGAACATGACACTGCCTCACCTTTCTCTCAGGGATTGTTGCATTAACCTGATTGTTTCAGAACCTCCACAGTCTCTGCCCTTCGTCCCCTTTGCCTTGGTGACTGTGATCTTTCTCCACATTATAGTAGCTGTGGTTTATCACACCAAGAGAAACAAAGGTACAAACTACACAATCAAGCTGTTATAATCATGCTACATTTCTTATGTAGGATTATTTATAAAGTATCTTGTCTCATTACCAGATCCTGCCAGAGTTCACTACAGCACTGCTGATGGAGAGGGAGTGGTCAGTCTGGACTAGTGTGGTTCTGCAACACCGGTAGGGATTCTAAATTTATCAGGAAATAAATCAAGAATTTATCCACAAATGCTGATCATAAAGGGGCAAAATATACATCTTAATTATGAAGTTGTGTTATTTAGTCTGCTAATGAAACAATTGAACATAAATATGTATCATACATTAATTCATTTCATTGTTAGTATAATATATTATCATTATAAATTTTTGTCCTCATGTATTTATATTGTTTGTTCTGTAAAGTTCCACTGTCTCCTGTTCTAGAATCACTGATCTACAGACTATCGCTTTACTTCTAATCAAATCTATCAGACTAACTTTCTAGAATGACAAATCAATAAATCTTCAATCTTTATACAGAAGCTTGTGATGATGCTTTTGTTTAGCTCTGCGGCAACTATAGAAGCTAATTTTGTTCATTAGAGTTGTTTCCTTATCACAATGTCCTGAAATTCTTTGTGCAAACTTAAAATTGAGACTGAAAACATCTCACTCTCTCTCTTTTCATTGATATTTACTAATAATTTAGTGAGGCCACAATGTTAATGAACATGTACTACAATAGTATTGTATGTTATTATATAATAAGAATATAGTTATTAATTATATAATAATACAATAATAGTATTATTAATGAGTATGTATCTTTAATGAATATGTATTGTTAATAAATACATATTGTACGTGAGTGGTCCACTACGTCTACCACTTTACATAGGTTTTTTTATATTTAGGTTGAGTACTGTGATTGTGTTGTTTGTGTATATTTTGATTTTTCCATACTAGTTGATGTTTGCTTCCATGTCGGCTGAGGCAGCAGCTGAGAATGACTTTCTCACATGGCTTCTAGATTTCTTTGGCTGGCTGCTTAAACGACACTATTATCACAGTACAAGGCCTGCTATGCTGACTGGGAGCTTTCTGCATAGCTAAGGACTCTTCTCAGGTTACAAGGCTTCCACTTCCACTTAAGCTATGCTACACCGCTATGCTATGCGGATTTCTGAGCCTGTCGCTGGAGCTATGCTACACCACAGCTAAGAGGCTTCGTGGGATGGTTGCTTAAACTACCCTTCAACACATCTATGAGGCTACCTGGGCTGGCAATTAGAGCTACACTGCATCTACGAGGCTTCCCAGGCTGAAAGGACCCTTGCCCTCCCACATGGCATTTTGTTAAGTTCTTATTCTGTATTTGATTGTCTTAACCAGACTCTTTTAGCTTTGATGATAAAAATAAACAAAAATTAAAAACCACTAAAAGCCATTAAATCACTAAGTTGTTTGTCATATAATGAGTCATCCTTATTTAAAAAAATAGCAAAAACATATCATTATTATATGCATTTAGTACTTTGCCTACATAACAGCACTGAGTCTTCTTAAAACCGTTAATATGATTGGAGAATATAGATGCAAGTTTTTATCACTGTCCTTCTGGGAAGATTCAGTCAATACACAGTTTTAGGTTTTTGTAGAAGCAGCCAGATTTTTTGTTAAATCTCCTGATACTTCATGGAGTCCATGATGCCATATTTCCAAATAAGATTCCCAGCGCCTGTGAAGGAAAATCCCAAAACAAAACTTATTCCCCAATGTGATTAATAATAGTCATTTTCTGTATATCCATGCTTCTTTTATGTACCTACCTTCAGAGTTTGTTGTTAAAAAGCTCTAATTTTGTCTCTTCTGAATTTAGAACCCAGATCCACTCAAACTTCCAGTAGCATCAAGTGAACTCCAGGCACTTTTGTTTGTAGTTAGATGAAATAAAAAGCTCTATTTTAACATGCTGTGCTTCGAAATAGTCTGATGTCATTGCAGTGGCATCTAATTGTAGTTTTGGAGACTTGTTGACCCCAAAATGCTACTGCAATCACACTCTGTACCCAGCTTCCTCACTGTGTGTGGGATGATATAATTGTGTGTGTACAGCCCCAGTGACAGTTTAGTACCTTTTTTTCTTAGAGTGAGGATTATTCTTACAGGCCAGTTCTGACACAAATCTCTGCAAAATGCAGATGTCCACATGACCACTAATCAATGAATGTACAATGACACTGAATGTGAGAGAGTCTCTGAAGTGGTTTTAAAGGGTCAGTGTTGTGTGTTAATTATCATTTGTGATCCTCTACAGGATGAAGTGATGTACTCTACTGTAGTCCACAGTAAAACACCCACAACAACAACGACAGTTTACTCACATTGGAGAAAAGACAGAAGACGCCACCATCAGAGTAAACTAGTAACACCACTCACCCTGTCAAAAATGCATTTTGTTTTGCTTCATACTTTTTTCTTTTCTTTCTTTTGCCATTTTCAAATAAATAAATGAAGCTTCAGTTAAACATTCATTGACTTGTCATTTTTTTCAACTGTTTTTTGAATACAAGCCAAATGAACCTCAATTGAAGGAAGTTAATGTGCTGTGTTGTGGGTGTATATGTTGAAGTTGTATTTTAGGCTGCCTATTTTTGTGTTTCTCTTTATATGGTCATGTTGTCACACCTGTTACTTGTCCTGTAGAAGCTGGGTCTAATCTTGGCATCAGTCCAGCTATAAAACTGTGACAGTCCATTGTCTTACGGGCTGGCTGGCTGTCTGGAACCTGTGCGCACAACGAATAAACTTCATTTGTCCAGACAACAGACCTAGTTCCCTGGTTCATTGGGGTTTGGATTCTATCAAGTGGTGCCGTGACCCGGATTGGACATCTCATCTCTAGGTGAGTGCCCATTTTGAAGCAAACCCTGAAACCAGTAGGTTATCCTCTTCTTGTTGACGGAACAGAGGGGAAGACCGCAGTAGTATTCCCATAAGCCCATGGCAGGAGAGAAGGCTACCACACAGAGGGGTGGTAGGGTGGCACCTGATTGGTCTGATAATGTTGTCATTGTCAGAGTGGATGAACAGTTATGTAAACATATAGACTCATCTAGTTTGGATAAATACTATCAAAAGAAAGTGCCTGTTCATTCAGATAAAATATGGTCCCTAGATGAGAAGCTAAATTTGTCATTCTGGCAAACAAGTAGAGAGCAAACTCGCAGAACATATCTTAATGCATGCAACCTCCAAGGCAAAATAGGCCTGCCGAAGTATAAACCTAAGGAAAAGTTTGATGTTTAAATTAAGTTTGATATAGTGACTGGGACTAACTTCCTGGGAAAGCTCAGGGTTGAGTTTCAAATACAACTGAAGCTGTGATTAGAAGCCCAAAGTAGCGCTGACCTCTGCCCTGTACTGGGGTCTATGCAAGTTTTTATGATTGTCCTGTGTTGTCATGGTGGCATTAGGTGTCATCAATCAGCTCATGGGGCAAGGTATTAGTTTTATTTTTTATGCCTGAATTGGTCCAAATCTCTTGCAGATTGTGGCTTACTAAAGGTTGAACATGTCAACCTGACTGGGTTTTCCTTGTCTGAATACCAAGCAGTATGAAATTAATAATGCAACATTGTCAGATATTATTTTGATAGCTTCCTCAAATGCAGAGGAACTTGAACATGACTTGCTAGCTTTGTTAGATTACCTACATTCGATAGGACACAAAGCCCCTTTTAAAAAGATTAATCAATCCTCTGTTCAGCATTTAGGACAGCTGGTTTTACAGGCTCAGAAGTCAATTTTACCTGACTGTTGTGATGTGATATATTAGCACAGCTGCAATCTTTTCTGGGGTTGTGCAATTATTGATAATTATCTTGAATTGAGGTTCATGCAAAAATCTGTTTAATCACTATACGATCTAACTAACAGAAAATCAGAAAACTGAGTTTCAGCTAACTTATGATCAGTTAAGAGGTTTCATTCTCTTAAACCTGCATTATGCGGTGCCCTAGGTCTAGCGAACATGGAACTACTGTTCACACTGTATGTTTCAGCATCACAAGGACTTGTGTCTAGTTGTTTAACTCAAACTCATGGTGACAAAGAGAGGTCTGTGTTTTATTACTCTGCTAAAATAGACACAGTTATGCTTGGAATGTCACCTTGCCTGACAGCAACCAGGTTTTAGCTGTTGCTCCTATTTTTTTGGATTATGTTCTCACTGAAATGTCCACACTGAGTTTCCTCTTTGCTCTTAAAAGGACAAGATTCTTTCAGTGACAGCACAAAGGCGGGGTAACTGGCTTGCAGTTTTAATTGCCCCTAATATAGTGATCAAAAGGGCACCTGTGAATGCTATTTCAGATCATTTGGTGGAACTGGAGTGTGACTCAGATGATCGTGAGTGTGACACTCTGGTGTCTAGTGCGGTGCAATGTATGCTGAAACACCTTTGCCAAAAGCTGATGTTGTGTTATTCACAGATGGCTCTTCCCGCGTCCTTGATGAGGGACAATGTACAGGGTGGGCTGTCACAACACGGTATGAAGAAATAGCTACCGGTAGATTGCCGGATCATTATTCCGCACAACAGGCAGAACTGGTAGCACTAACTCGTGCCTGTGTGCTTGCTAAAGATTTAAAAGCAAATGTATTTGTTGATTCAATGTATGTCCATGGCATATGCCATGATTTTGGCTTGTTATGGAAGCAGAGACATTTTTTGACAGCAAATGGAACCCCAGTGAAAAATGCTCAGCAGGTGGCAGACCTAATGGAAGCACTCACACTTCCAAAACAGGTTGCTATTATTAAAATAAAAGCCCATTCTTCTGCCACATCTTCTGAACACCAAGGTAACTGTTTAGCTGATAATGCAGCAAAAAGGGCTTGTCTTTTGCCTATTGAATATATCCTGTCACCCTGTGAAAAACCTGTTGTTAAAATTTTGGCTGATCTACTTGCTTTATACCAGCAGGCCCCGGGTTTGGAAGTTTGGACTTGGGTTGAGCGAGGTGCAGCTCTTCGCGATGGTATCTGGGTTAAGGGGTAAATATGTGGCTCCTGATGCCCTGCTTCCCTATTTGGTGGCTACCAGACATAGTCCAGGTCACCCTGGAGTAACCCAGATGGTACATTGCTTCAACCAAGTATGGTGGAATCCTAAACTCTGCAAGTATGCGGAGAGCCATTGTCTAGCTTGCACCACCTGTCTTAAGGCAAATCCAGGACTTGCAGTCTCCCTCCCCTACCAAACTGTAACACCACCGAGTGGCCCATTTCAAGGATTGCAGGTAGATTACATCACTTTACCAAGATGCCAGGGAAAACAGGACTGTTTGATAATAATTTGCAAGTTCTTAAGGTGGGTTGAGGGATATGCCGCTACTAAAGGCACTGCCCTGCATACCGCTAAATGTCTGGTGAAAGATTTTATCCTAAGGTGGGGTCTCCCAAGGGTTATTGAGAGTGATCAAGGAACTCACTTTACTGGGAAGGTTTGTCAAGAAGTAGCAAGGTTGTTGGAGATAAGGTGGCATCTCCACTTTCCCTATCGACCTCAAGCATCAGGTCAGGTTGAAAGGATGAACAGAACTTTAAAGTTCAGACTGACCAAGTTACATCATGAAGGGGTTTCATGGGTGGAAGCTTTACCGGGTGTACTTTGCAGCATCAGAGCTTCAACTAACAGAAGTACCCAGCTGTCACCATATGAGATTATTACTGGTCGTCCTATGTCACTTCCAGGAACTATTGATTTAAGAGCGGCAGGCATACGTGTTATGTCTGATAGTCTGCTGCAATACTGCCAGACATTATCTGAGGCTGTTGCCGCCACTCAGAACCAAGTGTTGGATGCATGGAAATGATGGTGATGGCTTGTTTTTTCCTGTTTTTGAACTCTGTGTAGTTCTTTCGTTTTTGGTTATGTTGATCTGCCTGCTACGACCTTGAGTATCTGAATGCCTGTAATTAAGTCACTTCAAGATTGCGACCTGCCTCAGCCCCACTGTTACAGAAGACTTCGCCAATCAAGGCAGCAGCGAGTGGCATCAAAACCCCAGCTTGGGAGACAGAGCAGGATTCTATGGCTGCAGGCCCACCTGCGCCCCGGACATCAGCGCGGCTCAGGCTGTGCCTGCTCTCACTGCTGCATCTCCTGACCAGCTGGCCTCTGACTTCCCTAACCAGCTGGCCTCTGAGTCACCAGACATTCCCATGGTCTTTGTGTTTCCTGTTCTTGGTCCCAGGTCTGTTACTGTTCCCAGGGCTGCTCCTGCTCCTGATCCTGTGCCTCTGTCAGCTCCTGTTCCTGTGAGCCCCTGGTCCTATCTTCCAGGCTCCTCCTGTTGTGATCTCTTGTGCAGCTCATGTGCCTGCTCTGTGTCCTGTTCCTGTGCCAGCTCCCGGGCCTGATCCAGTGCTGGCTTTTTGGTCTGTAGCTCCTGTATGGACCTGTAGTCCATCTGTTGCTGCACAATCAGTGAATCCCAGTGAAGGTCTTGCATATCAGCTCTTTCTGGTACTACCAGGATATGATTAATGGCCTGATTAGCTTGAATGTGCAGTCAATTTAGAAATAGCAATGTTTTAGATCAGTTTTCAGTGCCTTGTAAACTGTGATTATTTCAGAGTGGACATGGGAATCAGCAATACGGTCAGCACTATGACAGTAAAAGCTCATACAGAGCAACATATGGATGTTTAACATGAACAGTATCTGAGTTAAAGTGCCTTTAAATGATGCATCACTACTGAAGCAGCAAATATTCTCACAACTTAAAATGTTCTCAGCACATCTTCACACCATCACGTCAGTCGTGTAAGCGGGGATGTAAATTGGGATGTGTGCATGAGCAAATTTTGTCTTTGCTGCATGAACATTAGGGTACAGTCCACTGAAGTACTGCAGGTTCTGAAACTGGGACATGTGCATGATTTCTCCTGTTTCTCATACTCTCACTGTGGAGCAGCTTTCATAAGTGGTAGATGTGTATGTTGCAAAGTTGCTGCGTCACTGTGGGTTTTGACTGTTGAAATGAGGCACCACAGAAAAAGAAAACAGCAAGCTTTCTCACGGCCAAGAGGCACTGAGACATTAGGTCGGCCAGTTTTGGTGTGTTTTTGAGTGAGTTTTGGACTTTTCCCACTACAGTCACCCAGTCTACTTTTAAGCAAATGTTCAAACCATATCTTCACACCATCATGTCAGCCATGTGAGTGGTGGGAAGGGGGGGGTGCTTTAACAAGTAAACAACTCTGCACAAGTTCTTTAGAGCATGCTTTGTCTTTCTTCCTTTAACATCATGGTATAGTCCAATGAAGTACTGCAGGTTCTGAAATGGAGCAGGTGTCTGATTTCTCCTGTTTCACACACTCTCACTGTGGAGCAGCGTTCACAAGTACTAGATGTGTATGTTGCAAAAATGTTGCTGAGTCTTGTGGGTTTCGGTGAGCTGTCAAATGAGGTACCACAAAAGAGGAAACAGCAAGAGTTCTCACAGTCAAGAGCACACAAATGCACAGTGACACACTCTGTGTCCTCATTTAATGTACATAGTTTTATAGTTTTTAGTAGTTGTGGTTTTGTAAGTTAATTTGAACATAGATCTACTGTGATGATTAGACATTAAGTTGGATTCAAGTCAAGAGTTGTGCAGTGTTTATATGTCTCTAGTAGGATTTTTCAGGTTACTGCTAGTGTCCCATGCCACTGCTTAGCTTTATACTATTTCAAGGTGAATTTTGCATGAGAATTTTACATATTATGATATCATACAAAAACATAAGTGTCCTTTATTTAAAAGGAGGAAGTGGCTTGAAAAGCCCTTTAGCAACAGCATGGGTGTCTATGGATTTTGAAACAATGCATCACAAATGAGGAAACAGTTAGTTTTCTCATGGTCCAGGGGCAACAAAGGCACTGTGACATCACTGTGTGTAACTGGTGGATTTGTGTGTGCATCATTTGCCTCTCGCCTGTTATTGGTAGATTCATGTGTCTGTCTATAACATGGATGAAGCTGACCAACAGACACTCAGGAAGTCAGTAAGGCCTAATCCATCATTTCAGAAAACTTTCATTTTTCGTTCTGTCACCTTGGACACAGACGTGCAATGGTGTGTAAAAAGTTTACAGCTGCTGAAGTTGATGCAGTGGTTTTGGAAAGCAGCAATGAGGAGAACATTTTTGTACTATTTTACTCATATGTTCCACAATTTCTGTGAACCTAAGACTTTAGAAAACAAAGACACAGGCGATGCAGAGTCTCTGGCGGTAGAGGAGGGTCCCATAGCGCCACATAGGGCTACAGAGAGCACCTGCAAGTCAGCGCTGAGTTTTACAACACCACTCAGAGCTCTGAAGAATGCCAGTCAGCACTGGTTTCCAAGGCACTGCCCAGTCCTCCAAGCTCCTCTTCCAGTGTTTGTTTCCTCTGTAGTTTCTTTGCTGGCCTTCCGTGCTGATCCAGTGCTGGCTTCCCAAGCTGCTGGTTTCTCATTCAGCTTCTGCGCAGGCCTACCATCACATTCTGGTGCCAGCTTTCCGAGCTTCTCCCAGGTCATGTTCCTGATCCTCCAGAACCGGCTTTCCAGTGCCCCAGTCAGCCGATCCACACTGCTTGTCCTACCATTTTCCCCTTTATTGATTCAGTTGATGGACTGCCCTCCCCTCAGTACCGGTTGTAGTCGTGTCTCCTCTGGCATGGTAGAGGAAGAAGGATGCTGGCCTTCCAGAAACATTATATGTACAGAGGGAGAAAAAGAGTGAGAGAGCAAAAAGCACTATATACAGAACTGATGTAAGTAAGACTTCAAAAACATGTTTGTTTATTATGTTAAATATGTGCAAATAATGCACTCTGAGTGACTCACACTGATATGTTTACAGTCAGAATTGCTCCGCCCCTCAGCAGCCTCACTTGTTGCTATGATAGCTATAAGAAAATAGAGACTTAGACCACATAGATGTTTCACAATCATGAGATCACATCTCATCACCATAAGAAGGCCAGAGCAAACATCTTGTGAGACCACAGAAAAGAGGGATAATAATAATACTACTAATAATAATAATAATAATAATAATAATAAAAATACAAGGTGCAGAAAAGTACATGCAGTCAGAGCTGCCACAGCATCACGCATTCGGTCAACTCTCTGGAAGACACGGACTTCATTTTGCAGAATCCTCTGGGAGATCACATGACTGAACATCCGCACTCGGAATCCAGCTCCGGAGAGAACTCCATTGCCCAGAATTCAATGGGGTCTCATGTGACTTTGGACCTATCAGCGCTCTCAATCCCCTGAGTACTAACTGTGTTCACCTGTGCATATGATCATATGACAGATAGTTAGCAGTATTTAAGCCCGGGCTTTAGTCTGAATCTTTGCGAGGTATTGTTTCCTAGAAACCTACTGAGTGTTATTTGCCTGTTTGATTGTATTCCGTGTTTTGACCTTTACTTCGTTTGTTCTGTTTTTGACTTTTTGCCTCTTCCCTTGGTACTTTCGCTGTTCTGATGGATCTGTGTTTTGACTTTTGGCCTGTGTTTTTAACTTCGATTAGAGCTTTGCCCTTTTTTGCTTACGGTTGGTTTGTTGTTAATAAACCACCTTCATTTTTACATCCGCAAGCGTCTGATTTTATGTCACAACGTCACACACAGAGAATCTACCAGTAGAACATATCAGTAATTATTCTTCTGGAATATTTGCAGGCCTGATGGCTGTGAAAGAAAGAGTTAAATGAAATTTTTAATATAAGCAAATATGAAAGCAAACAAGCTAAGAGATCATGAGAAAAGCTAAGAACAGCTGGATTTATACTGAGAGAAAAACATGTCAGAAAGACGAAGTGGCATGTATGACTTCTCTTTTCTCATGTCCACTTCTGTGTGTTGTGAAATGATGCAGCAAAAAAGATGAAACAGTAAATGTTCTCCACCATGTCACTTTGTGTGGTTTGTGATTCTGAAGAAGCTGCTGATAAAGTCTCTAAAAGACAGAAGAGTTCCGGTCTAGCTGATTTAAACACAGCTCCTGTGAGCTGCACGGACATTAGAGTGGGTTAGACTCCAGTGAAGAGCTGCTGAGAGAGCTGTGTACTCAGTGTGGTATACAGGGCTAGTGTAGTGCTGGGTGTGGAGCTGTCAGTGTGCTGTGAACTCAGTGTTGTTTTACTAGTGAGAATGTTCCTGACGTTTTATCTTCTCTTCATTGGGCTTCATGTCTCTGAAGGAGAGTGACTTTTTTATCTTGTTTCTGAGTCACGCACATCTAAATTTATGTGCAAGACAAAAAGCACTAGTTTTGACACTAGATATGTAATATACTAAAATGCAACGTTATATTTACAAATATGTATGTTTGTTTGTGTAAAAAAAGTATCTTTAAAATGGTAAATTTACAGGAGATGGCAAAATATCCTTTCATTTTAATGTCATTGTAATGATTTTTTTTTCCATTTCATGTTTGACTATTTCTGCTGGTCCATTCATTCTGAAGTGTTTACACTATATAAAGGAAAACAACAATATGCATATATAACTCTTCAGTTTTCTTTTCTTTAGTTATAAAAAAAAATGAAAGTTCCCACTTGCGTTTCTGTGTGCTTTTGTATATGTTCTGCAAACTGTTTATACTACAATACAAACATAGCTTATCTAGTGCAGTAAAAGAATCTCACATATTGCAATCATTTTTCCTAAACCAGTCAGTGATTTATAAATATCATTCAGTCTATATAATCATGTCAGTCTTCCATTTAACATAAAAAAGATGTTTCTTGTAAATGATGTTTAAATGAGGGTAAATTAGGGTGAAGTTATAGAATGACCTAAGAGAAATGAACCCCACTGACATCAGACTCACTGCTGGAGGTTGAACATTATTTAAAAGTTTATATCCCCCCTCTCAAAACTACATTAAATCTGATCCAGCTGGCATTTTGTTTTTAATTATTAATTAAATACATTTTTGCTGTTTCTTGTCCTTCTATAGTCACATTGAAATGATGTCTAATGATGAAGATTTGTACATTTTAATGAAGGCTGTTCTGGTTATTTATTATAGAAGATGTTAATGTTACTGTCTGACTACAGTGAGCTGGGTGCTGTTGTTCTTTCTGTTTCTAACTGTGATACCTTCTCTCTCTACAGAGGGTCAACCTACAACTACATCTTTTACATATGACCGTATGTCTTGTTAGATTTGTTCATCTTGTGTCTCTGCATGAGCTTCACTCTGTCATTCTTTACACCTGTTAGTTAAACATTTAATCCATGTTGTATTTATTTATGTCATCACTGCTCTGACAATGTACACTCAGAGTGTAGTGAGGGATCCATTTGCAGGTCTTTTGACTGAGTACAGTCCAACACTTGTAGTAAAAAAGGTAGAGCAAAAAGGACATGACAGTAAATCAGTCCAATGACTTGCAAGACAGATCATGCAAAAAGGACAAAAGACAAAAACAAGCAGAGGCTCCAAACCCCAGAGGGTCAAACAATACAAACACTCAGGAGTCACATTTCACACTGACTGGCTGGATTTGGGGAGTATTTAGGGTGAGAATAATTAGGGAAGTAACGAGGTGCAGGTGGCTTGATCCTGGAAGTAGGGCTAGTACCCAGGAAAGAGAGACCTCTGGTGGCCAGATGGGGAATTACTGACAACTGCTATGATTAACAGTCAGTTCAAAGTTCACACTTGCGGCTTTGTTTACTTACATGGACTTTCATGTGGTAAACATTCAATGGTGATACAAATGTTTATGATTTGTTTTAAATGATGTTAGATGTTAAAGGATGATTAAAAATTACTAATTATTAAGACAAGTGCTTTTGTTCAATCTTCATGCATCTCATTACCAAAATGCATTTGTGATGGCCCCCAATGCTGAACATCAGCTAGAGGGACATAAAGCCCCCCAGCTTTGGGCTGTGAAACAGTGGAACTGAAATCACTGGAGTCAATCAATGGAGCACCATTCAGATTTATGCACAGATTTGAAAAGTGAGGAAATCAGTGCAAAACCAGCCTGAGTGAGTTGCTGAAACTTTAGTAAACTGAGTTGAATATGTAATCTGCCGCATCCCACTTTTAGAGAAATCCTCCCATGTTTTGTGTAGCTTTTCATCTTTTTCAAGTTGTTCCAGCCCAGCCAGTAACTGTCCATGGTGCTGAATCCTCCAGCTCAGCTTCAGCACCAGTGATCTGGACAGTGATCTGAACATGGCAGGTAGAAACAAGCTAGCTGTTAAAATATTTCTATGCTCAGTTACAGATTACAGATACAAATTACCAGTCAGGTGGTCTCCTCCAAGAGAAGTCTGTAGAAAAAGGTAATATTGAATTTTAACTAAATACAGTGAAGACCAAAAGACCACATTGAAAATCTGAGATTCCTTCATTTAAACCTGGAAATAAAGTTTAAGAGTTTTAAAAACTAAAACAAAGAAAAGTTATGATACGTAAAATGTAAAAGAAATATTCAAGAGTCTGTAATATTGCTTTTTTATTTATTTGATTGATTAATGTAATATTAATAATGTATCATTTTAGGTCTTTGAATAAAAAAGTCAGATCATTTATTTATTTATTTTATTCTCATGCCATCCATTAAAAGACATGATTTGATATATATATATATATATATATATATATATATATATATATATATATATATATATATTACAAAGATCACAATGAATTTCTGTTCTGATAAATTACAAGAAGTACATTTAACATTTATTGGTTTTCTACTCTGAGCTGTTTCCTTCTGTCCTGATTCTGCATTGACTATAAAACCCTTCTCTACAGAGGTCCAGCCTAAACATACTGCAGTGGTCAACTCACTAACCAGTCCCACCACTCAAACCGCAGTAGCTTTTCAAGAGAGTAATGGTAAACACAGCTATGAGTAAAACTGTCACTCATTTCATTTAGGATGTCTGTAGAGATGAAGGTATTGACCAAACTGAACACCTGAGATTTGTTCTACAGTGAAAATCACATTTCTTGATCAGAATATGTAAATATATAGACATGATGGTTATTTAAATGATTTCTTGTTGCAGAATCTCCAAAGTCTCTACCCTACATTCCCTTTGCTGTGATCACTGTGATCTTTCTCCACATCATAGTTGCTGTGGTCTACCTGATAACGATAAGCAAAGGTACAAACTACACAATCAATCTGTAACAATCAAACAAATTTTCATGTGTGTATTTATTTATCAGGTATTTTGTCTCATCTCTATCAGATCCTGCCAGAGTTCACTACAGCCCTGCTGATGGAGATGGAGTGGTCAGTCTGGAGTAGTGCAGTCCTGCAACTCTGGCAAGAATTCACCATTTGGCAGCTAAAACAACTTAAAATCACATATAGACAGTTTAAAATTTTCTTCACAGATGCTGATCATAAAGTGATAAAATGTACAACTTGATGACCGTCTGTTACTTCTTCTCTGTTTTGAGACTATTATTCATTTAAGTTGTACTGTTAATCATAATTTTGTCACAATATTCATAAATTATATATATATATATATAGAGAGAGAGAGAGAGAGAGAGAGAGAGAGAGAGAGAGAAAGAGAGAGAGAGACAGAGAGAGAGAGAGAGAGAGAGAGAGAGAGAGAGAGAGAGAGAGAGAGAGAGAGAGAGCACTTTGGAAGCAAATTTTGTTATTAAACTTGTTTCATTGTTGATCACAAAACAGACCTATTTCACTGTTTCATTATATTAATAATATATTAAGCTCACACTGTTAGTGAATGTGCATTGAACAGTTGCACATAAAGGAAAGAACTAAGTAAACTTCTTCTTTATTTCTGGTCATTTCTGGATTTGAGCTAAAAGACTAGATTTGCCACATATGCAGGAATATAGAACCTTGGTGGCAGAGCTGCTGGGAGCTGATCAGGGAGCTGAAATCCTGTCCTGCATGGGCATCTAATTTTGGACTAACATGTAAATAGATCAGATCCTTCAGACTTTACAATTGTTGGTACCACTGATAATTATATGCTAAAATGAAATGAAATAAGATATGAAGATAGCAGCATGAGAGACATTGCCAATATGTGCATATTTCATTTTGTGACCATGCCTTCAACAAGTATAAGAAAAGACTGATTGAGAGAGGGGAGAGAACTCTGGAGCTCTGGAGTTCTGGGCAGCTTCTGGTTGTAGCTAGAAATTAAAATTAATAATAATAATAATAATAATAATATTAATAATAATAAACCCTTTTTAAAATAATAGATTTACCACATGAAATACTCATACTCAGAAACACCTGGCATACAGGTGTACTTTATTGTAGGTTTAGCATTGCAGACTGTAGTGCATCTGTTGCTGCACAGTAACCGAACCCCCCTCCCCCCTGTCACCCTGTCCATCATTAGAAAGAACCACCTACTAGTTTCCAGTGGTCATACTGTAAAGGGTTAGACTATGAACAGTGTGTAAGGCAGGGGGGTCCAATCTTATCCACGAAGGGCCAGTGTGGCTGCAAGTTTTCATACCAAACAAGCAGGAGCTCACCCTGATTCCACCTCTTTAAACAATCACTCTTATTCCTCAAATACGTAATCATGTGTTCTACTGCTTTGTTGGATAGAAAATCTGCAACCACACTGGCACTTTCTGGATATGATTGGACACTTCTGATGTGAGGATTAAGCAAAGTACATTTGGTAACACTTTCTATGAATGTCACCTTTGTAAGCATCTATAAACACATTCATAACATGTTATAATGCATTCATAAGACATTATAAACATAGCTATAAATATTTATAAAAATGCATTATACATTATAGCCATGTTTATTATGCATTAGGAATTGTTAACATAATACATTATAAGTACTGTTCATAACATATTATAAGCACTCAGAAGTTGTATTTGTCCGCTCTAAGTAAAGTGAGGCATACTGTACTAAAGCCTCCTCCAGTGTTAAGAGTGAGGCTTCAAGTTGAAGTATTTACTGAAGAATTTACTGAAACACTAAAACATACACAATAAAACACATTACACGCTTCAAATGTCAGAGTTTAAACTAGAGCTGCCATCAGTGTTTTACCCAATGTGGGAAAGTCAATGTACACCACCGTTAGCTCTCCAAGCTGGGACTGACTTCTTTGGCACGACATTATAACATGTTATTAACACTATTTATAATGCATTATATACACAATTCATAATGCATAATAAACATGGCTATAAAGTGTAATTCAGTGTAATTCTTTTTTGTAAATATTTACAACCATGTTTATAATGCCTTATGAATACATTATAACATGTTATAAATGTGTTTATAGATGCTTACAAAGATCACATTCATAGAAAGTGTTACCGTACATTTCTTTGTGAATAATTAGATTGAAACATTATTTCAGGTTCAGTGTTTAACAGCCTGGACATTATTAGCATGAAACATGTTATGGCCAGGTTTTGAATATCAGCTCTTTCTGGTACAGCCATTATATGATTAATGGCCTGATTAGTTTGAATGTGCAGTTAATTGAGAAATAGCACTGTTTCTATATCAGTTTTCAGTTCCTTGAAAACTGTGAGTGGACAGGAGAATCAGCAATATGGTCAGCACTATGACAATGAAAGCTCATACAGAACAACATATGGGTGTCTAGCATGGACACTAGCTGAGTTAAAGTGTCTTTAAATGATGCATCACTACAGAAGCAGCAAATGTTCTTTAAACTTAACATAGCAAATGTTCAAATCATATCTTCACATCATCATGTTAACCGTGTGAGTGGTGGTGGAGGTGGGGGTGCATGATGGTTCTCAGCTTCAACAAGTAAACAACTCTGCAGGCATTCTTTAAAGCATGATTTGTCTTCTACAGTCCAATGAAGTTCTACAGGTTCTGAAATGGGACAGTTGTCTGAATTCTCCTGTTTCACACACTCTCACTGTGGAGCAGCGTTCACAAGTGCTGGATGTGTATGTTTGTAAAAAAAAGTTGCTGATTCATCATTGGTTTCTGTGAGCTGTTAAATGAGGTACAACAAAAAAGGAAACAGGAAGGAGGCAAGTCTTCTCACAGCCAAGAGCACACAAAGGCACAGTGACACACTTCATTTAATGTATACAGTTTTACAGTTTTTGGTAGTTGTGGTTTTGTAAGTTAATTTGAACAGAGATCTTCTGTGATGTGTAGCAGGACAAGGCCTCAAAGGCACTTAATTTTCCACTTACCGTAAGACACGGGTATTTTAATTAAATTCAAGTGAGTTCTTGACCATGGTCCAGGGAACAGAACCAAATTGAAGTTTTTCATATGCACACCGTGACAGAGCTGACTGTAATAAATTATTTATTGATAGAGGTATATAAACACAAAGCAATCGATTACAAAGGTATATAGGTGCTAAATATTAGATTACTAGTTATGGAAAGAAACCAGAGATATTGAACATACTGAAGAAAAATACTAAGATTAGCTGATTTTCCAAATTATGTGGCTTTGGAGCAGCAAGCAGAACAACTCTAACACTAGTGTAAAGCTGGCCTAAGTGTCAATAAAGAAAAGCAAAATCACAGTGAGACTGAGACCACAAAAGGGCAGCGCGAGTGAATCTACGACCTGGATGCCTCAGAGCTGCGGGGATGGTGTGTCGCGTTGAGGGGAAGAGAGGCCGCTGCTGGCATGGGCTGGAGCAGGGTCCGCAGGTCAAAGCTGCTGGATGCCTCAGAGCCGTGTTGATGCGCATGCCACGTTGAGGAAGAGAAGCCGCTGCTCACACAGGCTAGGAAGGGTCTGCAGGTCAAAGGCAAGGCTGCTAGAGGTGCAAGCCCTTGGTCAACGCTTTGGACCGGACCCCACTGGCAAGGCAGGCTTCCGGCGATGCTTGGCGGCCTCTCCGGTGAGGAGCGCAGATCTTCTTCTTGGCGATGGAGGCAGGCGGTGGTCGGTGCAGGCTCTTGATGTGGATTTCAGTCAGCACTGTTTTGCCTCTGTTTCTGTTCTAAAACTAGGTTCTGAGCGGCCTATCATTGGCAATTAGACTTTCAAAATAGATTGACGAAACTTGAAAAACAAACGCAGCTAAATGCAGCTCTTCAATAGTCTAACCTTACAGTTACAACACTAAGATTACTGAGTAAATGAAACAAAACGGATTAAGAAACAAGACAAACAACTAACATTTAAGATCTGCAGAACTTAGCTAAAGAGGAGAACGGGCTTCTCTACTTGGAGTTTTGTTAAGGTTACATGTTGGCTATCTTTCTGTTTCTTCTTCTCATTCTCAACCGTTTCTCTTTCTCGCTGGCTTTAAAGAAAGAACTTTGAGGGGCGGAGCTAAGGCAGAGCTAAGGCGGGGAAAAGGTTTTGGTTGGTTTGTTAGGTTACCTATAATGAATATGCAATTTCTTTGAATGCTGCTCAAGTGTCACATAATCCTTTGGAGATTCTGGGTGTGGTTACATAAGTAAAAGAAGCATGCAATTTCACATATAAAACATTATTGTTTCCATAGTGACTATTGCAAATGACTATGGAGCTTACAAATCATTATCCCTTAACGTATACCATGATATGGTTACATACAATAAGTTGAATCCTTAACCATTCTAGTCATATAAGAAGTAGGAAGAATTAAATTGTTAAGACAATTCCGAGGTTATACGTCACATTACTATTTCTAAACAATGCTCACATGAACGGTTACAAAATAACTCAGAGTAAAATAAGTGAGTACATAATCATCAATAATTCTGTAGATATGTTGGGAGAAACTCTATGATTAAAGTGTACATAGTCACACAAGCTACAAACTTTAGAATCCTACTTCTAATAACACTACAAGAAGACTTGCAAGAAAAGCAGATATATAAGAATAACAGTGATCACGAAACATATGGGTTGTTTCTCAAACAAAAGAAAAAGAAAAATTATATAATGGGTGAAATGAACATAGTTGTGAATGATCAAAGATCAATACAATAACCTAGATCAGTGAGGACGGATTACAATTCAAGAATCAAAATAACTACTAGAATATAAAAGAACATATTGTGGATAGTTAGGTACTAATTCCCTTTGGCAGGGATTAACCAATTCACGCCTGGCAAGACAACATGTTAACAGTAACAGAAGTGTTCTTCACAGTTTGATAAAGGAAAGGCATTTGATTGATACTTGATTAAAGATCACATTGTGAATGATTTGCCAGAAAGCAGGGCTCTCAGGAGCCTAGCCTCTGCACAGACCCCAAATTTATGATACTGAAGGAATGCACTTAAGAGTATCTGGCCACACCGAGGGGTCTGCTCAGGGATTCGTGAGGTCTCAACAGTCCCCTCACCCAGAGTTGATTGGTGGGCCATCTTTGGCCTTTGTTTTAGATAAGATGTCTCCCTTTGAGGGGGACGGTGAGATGTATGGGTGTGAGAGAGAGGGAAGGGAATTTTCAAAAGTCAGAATTTATCAGTATCCCAAAATTTACTTCAGTGATGTCCAAAGGTCTCTTCAGGATGTTTATAAAGGGGTGGCATGACGTTCCATTATGTTGCCCTTAAACTGTTAGTCAAAAGAAAAAGAAAGTCTTCAGACCTCTGGGTCAAAGTAGGTCTGTTCTGAGGTGAGCCACCCCCCCTCCCCACTTCTGCACCAGGTTGCCAAAGGAGGGGGGGCAAATGGGCTGTGAGACATGTCTTTAGCAGTCAGCCATAAATTTACTATTGGTCCTTCTAAACATCCTGCCGCATGCAGATGCAGATCTCACTTTGCTCAAAAAGTGCTGATCCGTTTATGAATTAAAACAGCAAAGCACGCTACAGATGATTGGACATTAAATTGGATTCAAGTCAAGAGTTGTGCAGTGTTTATATGTCTCTAGTAGGATTTTTCAGGTTATTGCTAGTGTCCCATGCTACTGCTTAGCTTTATACTATTTCAAGGTGAATATTACATGAGGATTTTACATATTATGATATCATACAAAAACATATCTGTGCCTTATTTAAAAGTAGCAAATGGCCTGAATAGCCATTTAGGAACATGGTGGTCTATGAATTATGAAATGATGCATCACAAAGGAGAAAACAACTAGTTTTCTCATGGTCCAAGGGCCACAAAGGCACTGTGACATCACTGTGTGTAACCTCAGACACCATGAAATGGTGTGTAAAAAGTTTACAGCTGCTGAAGTTGCTGCAGCAGTTTTGGACAGTAGCGATGATATTATCTACTATTTTATTAATGTATTCTAATAAATTTATTGATCTAACACTTTGGTAAATCCATTACAAGCACCAAAACAATTTGTCCACATGAGTAAAGCTATGTTTTTAAAAGAGGAATTTCCAAACTTCAGTTTCAGCCTTAGACTGGATTATCTCTTTACACAGTGTTCCAAGGGCATCATTATAGAGAGAACTGAGATTGTTCAGAACTTTGATACATAACATGTGGGTATCATGTCGTACGCAAGTGCCTTTATAAAAATTTAAGAATATATGCAAAGATCAAGAAAATGCATTTGACAGTGGTCAGTACAGAAACAGAGTTCAGCTGGTTAATGGTCACTCTCCAGGAAATCTCTCTCTACTCATATCACACCTGACTGAAGAGGATGGAGGAGATTATATCTGTGCTGTTAAAGATTCACATTTATACATCAGACTCACTTTAAAAGGTAAAACACTGCCTCAGTTTGTATTCTGATTACATTTCACATCTTAAAAATCAAATTAGCAGTGTAGCGATCCAACTCTTTGTTTTTAAACATTCCACCCCCTCATCACTGTTCACCTACAATAATCATCAAAGAAACTCTCTCACGAACATATCATACACACAAACACATTTGCAGTATTACTGAGTGCTTTATTTCTAGCAAATGATTCAAAATCATCATATTAGTATATGATTAAAAGGATTTTACTGCAAGGTTTAATGTACACACCAGTCTAACTACTTCGAACACACAACTGTCCCAGAAGCCTGATGGTAAGCATCAGGCTGAATGTGAGATGTACTATTTTTTGAGAAGTTGACTGAAAACACAGCCATGAAGACTTGAGTGACTTTCACATCCAAATCATATATTCTTCCAATATGTTGAATGAAAATGTGCAGAAAATGCCATATTTAACCCTTGTGTGGTGTTCATGTTTTTGTTACTCTGGTGGTCTGGTGGCCCCACTGCATTATTATTATTATTATTATTATTATTATTATTATTATTATTATTATTATTATTATTTATTTTTTTTATTTTTTTTTATTATTTTTTAAAATCATAACCATGACAATTTACGTAAAAATAACAGATGTTTAAAATGTGCCCAGCGTAGGGTTCTCCTTTAGCAGCTGTAGCCAGTCAGCAGCCTGTCCATGTTGTCCACCCTGTTGTCATCACTGCTATGATGAACAGCCTGTCTCTTTTTTTTGTGGTTTTGTGGTCTTGTGTGCACATTTGTGTGCTTTCAGCTAAAAGTCCAACTGTGTCCCTTTTCTTAAAATGTAAAAACACACTGTGCAAAATGCCACTAAACATATATGAAGTACAGTGAGCCAAAACATTATGACCATTATCATAATAATGTTGAACTGAATAATATGAACTGAATAATGTTGATTATCAGTAGTGTTGAGCACCTTTCGACAGCAGTCCATGAATCAGCAACCGGTTGGTGTGTGGCCAAGGTTTAGCGAAGTGCAAGGGCAACAAAGTCTATCCTCTCAGCCCCCTGCTGCATAAAGGGCTGCATAACCGTAGACTCCTCAGAGACTCCATGCCAAGCGCTGTCCACCACTGAAACTACAACGAGAACTGAAACTGAACTTTGAAGCAATAGAAGAAGGTCACCTGTTCCAGTGAGTGTGATTTTGTTTTACATCATGTGGACGGCTGGGTGTGTGTGCGAAGTTTACCTGGGGAAGCGATGGCACCAGGATGCACTATAGGAAGAAAACAAGCTAGTAGAGGGAGTTTAAAGCTCTGGGTAATGTTCTGATGGGAAACTCCAGACATTCCAATTAAGTGCAGCCATTCATGTGGACATCAAATTGACACATGCCACCTACCTAAACAGTGTTGAGGTTCAGGTACACTTCATCATGACAATGGTATTCCCTCAAGGCCTCTTTCAGCAGGATAATGTGTCCTGCCACACTGAGCACATTGTTTGGGAATGGTTTGAAGATCATCACTAAGAGGTCAAGATGTTGTCCTGTCTTTCAAATTCCCCAGATCTCAATATTACCAAACATGTGTAGGATGTGCTGATTCAACAAGGATTTGCTGCTAAAGTCTTAGTGCTAGATATCACAGGATGTCTTACAGAGTCCATGCCTTGGCGGGTTGAATCTGTTTTGTTGGCACACAGAGGACCAACAGCATATAAGGCCCATTGGGTTGATGACACTGATATTCATGTGTCATCAAAACTAAATGGAATCTAAACCTCTCTCTACATGGAGTCCACCTAAAACTACACCATCTACTGCAGTGGTCAATGTACACACCAGACCAACCACTTCAATCACACATTCATCTCAGGAGCCTAATAGTAAGTACAGCACATTGACTGCAGCTGAAAGCACAATGATACAGCGTTATCATTTCTGTGGTGATTTTTTATGTGCTTCCAAAGTCAGTATTATTACAACCTTTCTGAATATTCAGTTGTGTTGCTGTTATTCTACTTCCCTCTTCTCTCTCTCTCTCTCTCTCTATGCAAACTTTTCTAGAGACAGACTATTCCATGCTTTTCTTCATCTTATTTCCCGTTCTTCTTCTCCTGCTGGGACTCGGAGGAGTCATCTACTGGAGATACAGAGGTACACACACACGCACACACACACACGCACACACACACACACACACACACACACACACACCATAGTACACACTGTTTTGAAATATGTGCAGTATCAGTGTCTCACTCTGTCTGGTTTCATTCCTCAGGACGGAGTCGATGACAGACGGAGAGCAGAGAGCAAATAAGGACGAAGACAAAGCAGGAAATACAGGTGAGGACATACATCCCAACATATCACATTACATCCCTACATCACTTTCCCTCATATTCCATCAAATTTCATCACTTCCAGTCATATTCCATCATATACCATCATATCTAATCACACCCAGTCACGTTCCATGATAGCCCATCTTAACTAATCTACATCCTATCATACCTTATTACATCCCATCATAATCTGTCATATTTCTTCGCCTGCCATTGTGTGCCATCATATTCCTGCACATCCCATTATATCCCACTGACAAATCTCATCTGAATATTATACATTACATATCCTGTCTACATAATCCTTTCAGCAGCATTTCTATCAGATAGGGAGATACATACTCAATCGGAATATTACACTGAGCTGCCAATTTATTAGGGACATGAGTCTAAGACTGTGTTTTATATTCTGAGCGTAGATTCTTCAAGGTGCCGAAAAGCTCGCTTGCATGTTCCTGAAACACTTTGGTGACAGTTCATGCTTTGTGACATGGTGCATTATTATGCTGAAGTCCATGACACAAAAGGAAGACTGAGTTTATTTGATTAGACAACTCATTCAGTTTCTAAGGGGTCCAATTTTGATGGTCTTGTGCTCATTTTGCTGTTATTTGTTTTACATCGTTGACTGCTGATATAGTCTTTGGTCATCATAGCTCAAAAAGTGTTCTCCTTTGACCTTTCTGATGCACAAGCTGTTTTTGTCCACATGATCGTTAATCAATGAATGTACAATAATGTGAAAGTGAGTCAGTTTACCTAATAAACAGTGCATATCTGTATATCCTATTCCTACTGAGGAAGAAGCTGCTCCTGGTAGTTTAAGTCAAACTCTGAAGTGATTTTAAAGGGTCAGTGTTGTGTGTTAATTATCATTTGTGATCCTCTACAGGATGAAGTGATGTGCTCTACTGTATTGTTTTATTTTTGATTTTTAAATTCACAATTATGTAAATATATTAAAAAATAAACTTCAGCTAAACATTTATTGATTTGTCAATTTTCATCAAATTGTTTTTGAATGAAGAGAAATTATTCAGCGGATGCATTTTATCTCATGCCTGAACATCTTCTTTTCTGCTGTGTTGGTCAGACAGCTGTAAAATAAATCCTGTATTCTGATTGGTCCTCATATCTCAAGGACTTCTGAGCCTAGCCTTTAGCATTTACCAGTAGCCCCATTTCCTGTGTTGTTGTTTACCCTCATAGCCATAGCTTAGCACAACAAATCTTATCCTAGCCTCTGCTGTTGTTTTTCTTCATGCTACGCCTTTTTGTTTTGTACCTTGGATACTTTATCCCTTAAAACTTTTGTCCTTAATGTCTATCACTAGTCTGGTCTGGTTCAGTACAATGTTCAGTTCAATTTGGTGAAATCAAATGCATAAAAGTAGATTCATTAAGTTATATGGCCTAGTTATCTAAAAAATGAATCCCCCAGCCTTCATATGTAGGGCGATTGTGTTACTCATGGCACCATCATTTATAGTCTTTCTCCCTCTTATACATGGCTACTGGGCCTTGTGAGGTCAAGCATAATATCTTGACATCGTAACAATAAAAAAACCCTTTCTGTTGCTATATAGAACCCTTTTCATGAAGGTTCTATACAGAACCACACACAACACATTCTCCATCAATCTGAAGAACCATTTCACCATGTAAAGAACCCTTGAAGCATGCAAATCGCTCTTTGAATGAAGCCTTAAAGAACCATCTTTTTCAAGAGTGTTATATCAATGTTCAACATTACATTTCATCACCAGTGCTGTTTAAGGATCACTCTTCAATATTGAAAAACCTTATCAAATATCCTGGTTGGTTCAACGTTGATTTTTCACCACTGACCATGAATCAAAGCTTTTGACGAAAATTCAACACCGAATCAAAGACAACATTAAAACAAATAAATTTAACACTTTATTCTTACATTCTTACATTTTAACACTGAAAAGCAGTAAAGATAAATATTTTACCATGACATTTATGACTTTTGGCCTACATAACCCAAGAGAAAGAATAACAAGTACAACAATTTGAAGTCTTTAACATGCTTCAATTTGAATTTAAAACAGTATGAAGTTTGAGTGTGAAATACTCATATGTAGAAACACCTGCCATACAGGTGCACTTTTTTGTAGGTTTACTATTGGGGACTGTAGGCCATCTGTTGCCCCCCCCAAGGGTTAGACAATGAACATTGTGTAAGGCAGGGGTGTCCAATCTTATCTATAAAGGGTCAGGTTTTAATACCACACAAGCAGGATTCCACTTTGTTCAATTGCTCTTATTCCTTCAATAGTTGACCATGTATACTACTGTTTTGATGGAAAGAAAACCACAACCACACCAGCCCTTTGTGGAGAAGAGTGGGTTAAGCACAGTGCATTTGCCTGTGAATAATTTGGATGAAATGCCATTTATTGTTTAATGTTTGACTGCTTGGACATTGTTAGCAAGTTCCACACATCAGTTTTTTTGGCACTGCCAAGATAAGATTAATGTCTTGATTAGTTTGAATGTGCAGTTCATTGAGAAATAGCACTGTTTCTAGATAACTTTTTAGTTCTTTTTAACAGTAGGTACTAGTAGGCCCTAAGAATAGCTCAGCCAGTTTCCACTGCAGTTCCTGTAGTTACTGAATAACAAACATTGGCATGTAATAAGCCTGGGATTTTAAAGAGTTGAACTGTGATTATTTCAGAGTGGACAGGAGAATCTCCAATAGGGTCAGCATTATAACAGTAAAAGCTCATACAGAGCAAAATATGGATGTTTAACATGGACAGTAGCTGAGTTAAAGTGTCTTTAAATGATGTATCACTGCAGAAGAAGCAGCAAATGTCCTCACAACTTAAAATAGCAAATGTTCGCAGCACATCTTCACACCATCACATCAGCCGTGTGAGCGGGGATGTAAATTGAGATGTGTGCATGAGCAAACTTTGTCTTTGCTGCATGAACATCAGGGTACAGTCCATTGAAGTACTGCAGGTTCTGAAACTGGGACATGTGCATGATTTCTCCTGTTTCTCACACTCTCACTGTGGAGCAGCGTTCACAAGTGGTAGATGTGTTGAAAAGTTGCTGCGTTATTGTGTGTTTTTGTGAACTGTGAAATGAGGCCCCACAAAAAAGAAAACAGCAAGCTTTCTCACAGCCAAGAGGCACTGAGACATTAGGTCGGCCAGTTTTGGTGTGTTTTTGAGGGAGTTTTGGATTTTTCCCACTACAGTCCAGACTCCTCTCTGTTTGAATGCACAATGTAAACCTAAAACTAAAGCCACATTTCAAAAACATCTGGTCAAATTTGACTATGAATGACTGAAATAACTCAAAAGGCTTGTCATGGCTACTGTGCATTCATCTCCACAATGAGGGAGGGCTTTTCTCACTTGTGGCTTTACCAGCAAGCCAGTTGGCTGTTTTATAAAAGGGCGGGAATTTCTCTCTCTCTCTCTCTCTCTCTCTCTCTCTTCTCTCTCTCTCTCTCTCTCTCTCTGTGTGTGTGTGTGGTTTTGCCAGTTAGTAACCCATTTCTTTTGAACACAGATGCTTTTTGCTGCATGGACACTGATGTGTGGATCAGTTATGTTATGTTGGAAGAGTTCTGCAGTGTGTATTTGTCTCCAGTAGTTGTACCAAGTGTACTGTTATTTTGACAGTGATTTGATCTCAGTTTTTATCTCCATGGCAGTTACTATGACCTCCACTTGCCTTTAAAATGTTTTGGACAGACCACAACTATATGCCCACTCTTTAACAAATAAAATGGAACACATGCATGATTTCTCCTGTTTCTCAGACTCTCATAGTGGAGAAGCATTCATAAGTGGTAGGTTCACATGCTGCAAGAAACTGTAGTTGCATCATTGTGGCTTTTATGAACTGTTAAATGATGCACCACAAAAAAGGAAACAGCATGTTTTCTCATGAGCAAGAACAGACAAACATACTGTAACAGGCACTGTGTACTATGTAAGGTACACAGTTGAACCTTTAAACCACTGTAATATGCTTGAGGGTACATTTACATTGTTTGTACCCTGATGAATGAAAAATGTACCTGCACAGAACCTTTTTCTGACAGTCTGCATACAAGAAAGAAACCTTCTGGATTCATAGAAAACATCTTACAGAGATCTGTATATTTACGGTAAGTTTTTTAACATCATGCAAGGGTAAATATGCACCCTACATTGAAAATGAAAAGAATAAGAGTGGGCGGAAAAAGCCATAAACAACTTCTCAGCTTCAGCAGTGTTGGCCTCTTTGAGGTGTGAATGATGCACCACAAACGAGAAAACAGTACGTTTTCTCACGGCTCAGGGGCCAAGAAAGCACCGTGACATCAGCTGGGTTTTTGGTAGTTGTGGTTGTGTCAGTTATTTTGAGCACAGAGCTTCTTTGCTGATTGGACGTGGGGTCAAGTAAAGAGTCCTGCAATATTTATATGTGTCTGTCTCAGATTACAGCTAGTGTCCCAGGCAACCACTAAGACTTAAATATGTCAAGGCAAATAATGCATGAGGATTTTATGTGTAGGGTTTTCATGCAAAAACACGTGTCCTTAATTTAAAGTAGCAAATGGCCTGAAAAGCCCTTTAGCAACAGAATGGTGGTCTGTGAATTGTGAAACGATGCACCACATTTGAGGAAGCAACTACTTTTCTAATGGCTTAAGGACTAAGAAGGTACTGTTACACCAGCTGGGTTTATGATTTGGCGGTTGTGGAGGAATCAGCAAATTTTCTCACAACCCAGGGGACACACTGTAATGACAGCTGGGTGTTTTGGTGTGTAACTTTGGTAAAGTTGTTGTCACACTTCATGTCACTAAAGCTGAGTTTGAAATTTGTGTGAAAGTGTAACTTTATACAAATTGACTGGGAGCATTGCAAGTGACTATAACACCATTAAGGAAAGTGCTTTTGAGGAGTCTGCATTGTCTTTCCATGCATCACATGATTGGAATTCACTTCTGATGGTACCCAGTGCCAAGCGTCAGTTAGAGAGGTATAAATCCTCCCCTGTGTTGTGCTGTGGGAACAATAGAACTGCACTCTGTGGAGTGATGGAGCACCTTCCAATACCTTTGGGATGAGTTGAAGTGGGGTCTGTGATCCAACTTCAGTACCTGACTGCACTAATGCTCTTTTGGCTGAATGCAGTCAGATCCTCACAGCAATGTCCCAACATCTAAGCCTTCCCAGAAGAGTGGACTGTTACGTCAGCAAAAGGGCACAAACTCCATATTTATGTCCTCAATTTCAGACATAGTGTTGTGGAGGTGTCTACAAACTTTTGGACATATAAGGTTAGATTTACATATAAGTGTATGTGCAGCACAACGTGTGCCTTGATGTTACTGCAATATACACCCACAATATGCCAGAATTTAATATTTGTTTACTAATACAGCAACGTATCACTTAAGAGTATATTATGTGACATCATTTGCCTGGGTTTATATTGGAAACAGCTATAAACCCAACAGCTGGGCTACACAGAAACTTAGAAATAACCCTATAAAATGACCCAACTGGCTGACCCAGAATGTGGGTAGAAAAATAAACAAGCACAAACAGGTAATCAGTCACAGAGTTAGATGCAGAAAATTGCATTGATATTGCAGTTCCAGGCAAGCTAGACATTGTTCATGGTTCTGAAACTGCATCCTCCAGCTCAGCTTCAGCACCAGTGTTGTGGACAGTGATCTGATCATGGCAGGTACAAATAAGCAAGCCCTTCCTCATGTCACTTGAAAAAAGAAGCTTACTGTGAGATAAATGGAACATGATAGACTACAACAACTGTACACAAAACCCTCCATTCTGATTGTCCTCATACCTCAAGGAATTTTGAGCATAGCCTTTAGCATTCACCAGTAGCCCCAATTCCTGTGTTGTTGTTTACCCTCAGAGCCATAGCTTAGCACAGCATATCTTAGCCTAGCCTCCATTACTTAGTAGGCCCATACAGGTACACTTTTCTGTAGGTTTAGCATTGCAGACTGTAGTCCATGTGTTGCTGCACAATCATTGAATCCCCCTCGACACTGTCAACCATTAGAAGGACCACCTCCTAGTTTCCAATGAACATACTGTAAAGGGTTAGACTGTGAACAGTGTGTAAGGCAGGGGAGTCCAATATTATCCTCAAATGGTCAGTGTGACTGCAGGTTTTAATAACAAACAAGCAGGAGCTCACCTGATTCCACTACTTCAATCAATCACTCTTAGTCCTTCAACAGTTGATGGGAAGAGAACCACAACTACACCAGCCCTTTGTGAATAAGATTGGACACCTCTGATGTGAGGGTTAAGCAAAGTACATTTGCATGTGAATAATTTGACAGAAATTTTATTTCTAGTTTAGTCTTTGACTGCCTGGACATTCTTAGCATAAAGCATGGTCAGATTTTCTGCATGATCTCTTTTTGGAACTATCAAGATAAGATTCATGTCCTGATTAGTTTGAATGCTCAGTTCATTGAGAAATATCACTGTTTCTAGATCACTGTTTTGTTCTTTGTAAACCCTTAAAAGACTAGGTCCTGCTAGTAGGCCCAATGTTTTATTAAACACTTCTATAACCTAAGAATAGTTCAGCCAGTTTGCATGGCAGTCCCTGTAGTTACTGAATAACAAACATTAGCATGTAATAAGCCTGGGATTTTAAAGAGTTACACTGTGATTATTTCAGAGTGGACAAGAGAATCTCCAGTATGGTCAGGACTATGATGGTTAAAGCTCAAACAGAGCAACATATGAGTGATAACATGGACAGTAGCTGAGTTAAATTGTTTTTAAATGATGCATCACTACAGAAGAAGCAGCAAATGTTGTTGTAGTGTTGTTGTTACCTTTATGTAACTGAAGTTGAGCTTAGATTTTATATGATTTTTTTTTTTTTACAAATCGACTGGGACCATTGCAAATGACTATATAATATTATTAAGGAAAGTGCTTTCGGTCATTCTGCAATGTCTTTCTGTGCATCACATGATTGGAGTGCACTTCTGATAGCACCCAATGCCAAGCATCAAATGGAGAGGTATAAATCCTCCCCTGTGTTGTGCTGTGGAACACTAGAACTTCACTCTCTGGAGTGATGGAGCACCTCCAATACCTTTGGGATAAGCTGAAGTGGCATTATATGATCAGTTTCAGGCACAATGTTGAACAGGTGTTGATGAACTTTTGGACATATAGGGCCAGATGTACATCTAAGTGTAGATTTAGCACAATGTATGCCTTGATTTTACTGCAATATACACCCACAATGTACCAAAATTCAATGTTTGTTTTACTAAAGCTGTAACGTATCACTCCAATAGTGAATGTCTGAGTTGAATGTGACACTGTGTGGCTGAGTTGTTATTGGAAACAGCTATAATGCTAGATCCTAGATCTATGTAGGATAAAAATAATCTTAGAAAATGACCCAATAGGCTGACCCAGAGTTTGAGTAGAACTATTAACCAGCACAAGCAGGAAATCATAGTTGAATGCAGAAAACTACACTGATATTGCAGAAAAAGCCTGTTGCTCTCAACACTTTATTTTATAAGTAAAAATGTCCCCTTGGGCCTCCTACAGCTGTGTGCATGCACTTTTGTGCTCAACCTTCACCTTCTCATAAACACATTTATCAAATATGTGTCCAAAGTAGGGTCTACAGATAAGTGCTGAACACTGATTATAGGTATACTATAGTATTAGCATCAGCCACTCTGGCCACAAATTTACAGCTAGTATGATATCTATTGCACAACTTGGCCACAACTATTGTCAGTTGCATTCTGATTGGCCATCTGACCATCTGTGTGTACACATCCCCACACTAATAAGTGAGGTATTTTTGATCCTTTGATGTGGAGTTTTACATATGTCGACAAATGACTTAGATATTTTGACAAGCAATCAGTGGACCTAGGAGGGTGAAATAAGATAATGTCAGATTTGTTTTCACTTAGTTATTTCTCAACCATATTTTGATGTGCTCCAAAAGCATTCAAGGAACAGAAATCATTTGACTTCAGTGGCAGATAAAGTTGTGTATCATTGGCATAACAGTGAAAAGCAATATTGTAATTTGGATAGTGTTTCCCAAAGGGAGCATGCATATACTATATATATGTGCTTATGTCACATGCGCAGCTGAGCATGAAACTTGAATCATTTGCATCTCACGACGTTAAACCTACCTACCAAGTTTTATTACTGTAGGTCGATTCCTTCTGGGTGCAACTGTTTTTTTTGACTATCAGTGTATTTACCCCTCACTTGATCTGCTAATTTGACACATTTAAATGTTTCAGATCATCCAATCATTTAAAATAAAGACAAGAGTAAACACAAAATGCAGCTTTTAAATGACCATTCCATTTATTGAAGATGGAGATTCATTCAAAACCTGTACCACCCATGTAAAAAGTAATTGCCCCCCTAAACCTAGTAACTGGTCGTGCCATCCTTAGCAGTAACTGCAAACATTTATGATAACTTGTGATTAGTCTTTTTAATCACTGTGGAGGATCTTTGGCCCACTCTTCTTTGCAAAATTGTTTTGTGGTACTTTGGAGGTTTTTTGACCATGAACTGCCCATTTAAGGTCTTGCCACAGCATCCCAAAGGAATTTGGGCCAGAACTTTGACACGGCCACTCCAAAATCTTAATTTAGTTGAGTCATTCAGAGGTGGACTTCCTTGTGTGCTTTGGATCATAAGCCTATCATAAGAACTGACAGGCAGACATTCTCCTTCAGGACTTTTTCACAGACCAGAATTTATGGTTCCATCAATTATGACAAGTCGCACTACCACCACCATGTTTGACTGTTGGTATGATGTTCGTATGGTGGACTACAGTTCCCAAAAAGTTCCACCTTTGACTTGTCAGTCCACAGAATTTTATCCCAAAAGTCTTGGGGGTCATCTAGATATTTTTTGGCAAATGTGAGATGAGTCTGTGTTCTTTTTGTTCAGCAGTAGTTTGTGTCTTGCAACTCTCCCATCGATGTCATTTTGCCCAGTGTCTCTTATTGTGGAAGTGTGTTCACTGATCTCATCTGAGTCAAGACTATTTTAAAAGTTTGCAGTTAGAGTGAAAGTATATAGTTCTCCTTTTCAGAGGGAAGCACATGCTGGGGGAGAGAGAGAGTGTGAGAGAGCTACTGTCATGCCTTGCACATTCATAACAGGGCTTTGAGAATACACAAGCAAAAATGATCAGTTTGAAACTTTTCTCCAAAAAGGGGAATCAAACTATGGGTTTTATATCTAATGGTTTAACAGAAATAATTGGGGGTCTTTGGTTTTCATTTGTGGAGGACATTTGAGCCTTTAATTTACCAAAGGAGGACGTTAAGCAAGATCTTAACACTTTGACACAAGTGTGCCAATTTGGAAACAGTCACCAGGGCCTAATTGCATGCCTAATTGTTGAAAACCATTGTCTAGGGCGCTGTGGGATCAGTAACACGTGGCATTAAAACAATGAGCTGGTGATGAAGGGATAAAAGCATATAGAACAGACAAACAAGAGCTTTTGCAGCTATATGATTAAAGCCAACCACAAAAATGATTCAAAAGCTAACTTCACTTATCTTCCCTGGCCCATAAACAAAAGAACATGGGAGGGTGCCCACCCTCTGAACTTGGGAGGTAGACAGAATAGAAACCACTGAGGTGCGAGTGTAAAAGTGCACCCCTCTTACCTGTTTGAAACCCCGGTTGGTGCAAATAATCAAGCAGCTCTTGTAAACTGAGATGGGAGTGTGCTGGTGAGATTTACCCAACAGAAGCCACCACTAACAAGAAAAAACACCCCAACACAAGAGAGTAAAAACACAACATAAAACACAGCACACATGTGGTAACAGTCCACTCTCCTTCAGCCATTTGGTCAGAGGCACATTTGTGAAGAGGGACAGAGAAAGAGACATCCACTATGTCAAATGTCCACTAAGTTCATGCTTTTGATAAGTTGGCTCATATTTCAATAAACTGTTTGTACAGAAACATTTGTAAATGTATACTAAAATATCCAGCCCTTGGTTTAAAACCAGTGTACTCAGTATTTATAATGATATAGAACTCACTATAGAAGACATGGTAGCCTGCTGGGTACAGCTATTGACTAGTTCAACAAAATACAGGAGCATATACCACGATCTCTCTCTCTCTCTCTCTCTCTCTCTCTCTCTCTCTCTCTCTCTCTCTCTCTCTCTCTCCTCCCCCTTTTCTTTATTATTTCCTATATCTGCCTCTCTCTCTCTCTCTGTGTCTCTCTGTCTGTCTATCTCTCTCTCTCTCTCTCTCTCTCTTTCTCTCTCTGTCTCTCTTTATCTCTTCCTCAAATATATACATATGCACTTCTCTTTTCCTTGCAAGACTGTATATATATAAACACTATATACACATGCAGTGTCTCTGCTTATGAGAACACTTGCTGCAGTTGAACTCTGTCACATTTGCAGAGAGCGTATTCAGAGAGTGTTTTGACCTCAGCAAAAATGCACGTGCATTTATATTTTTTATATTTTCTCATCCTGCATCTTTATCCTGGAGGTGAGTGTTGTTTTTTGTTTACACTTTCAGAAACAATGACACCACATGTTTTCCTGATCTACTTTTTACCTAGATAGCTAACTGCCAGGGTTCATTCAGTTCTTCACTCTCATACTACATAACTTATCTATTAGCTCTGTTAGTGAATCATTCATAACAGGACACTAAATGATAAGTCTTACAACAACCAGTTTTGATGGAGTTGTCCAATATGTCTTCATTGCCTCTAGGGAATATTGAAGGATGTGGTTATGTTGTCAGTGAATGGTTTGGGTTGTGTACATGTAGAATTGTGAATGCAATGAATATTGTTATAAAAAAGAGCCTTAGAGTAACAAAAGACTTGAAAGGATCACTAGAACTGGTCAACTCTGCTGTTCATTAACTATCATGTGTAAAATATAGAACAGGCAGGTGTCTGTACGCTTGATGTTTTCCAAAGAGCACCTTGACACTTCAAAACACTACCTGGAAAATGCTTTGTACTGTTTGGGATGAACATATAGCATTGTAGTAGTGTGAAGCAGTTCTGTAAGAAAGAATGTTTTAATGGGGGTTTTACAATGTCTGCAAGAACCACTGTAGTCGTATGTTATTCTGTAGTCCGCGTTATGCCCATATTAGGAACTCCAGGTCTAAGCTTCATTTCTCTATGGCCAGAATGAATAGGGTTTTCAAAAAATCACCTCTATCACTCCCATGTTAAATAAAAATGTTCAGAACCTGATACATTTTGTCCTTATATGAAATATAATTGGTTCCTCTGAATTATGAGGTTGTTAAAGAGCCTTAATAATAGTATTACTACACATCAGCTACTGTGCATCAATCTGATGTCACTAAGCTCCACAAAACTAAGGCATCCTGCTATAGCTTTTTTATAGGTATAGCCTTAAATAAAACTTCCAAGTAGGACATTTTGATAGTCTAAAACTCCTTGTCAAAAAATACCACGAGTGTTAAAACTACGAGGCTGAATGTAGCTTCTTTTTTTGCCAGCTTCTTGTTCAAGTTCCCCTGCCCCACTTTAAATGGAGCAGCAGTTCAGTAACTACTGCACCATTTAAGGTGGAATGAGAAAATTTGAACAAGAAGCTGGGGAAAGACCTGAGAAAATGTCCTCAGAAGATGTTACCAGTATTAAAATAATAATTAAGATATTTTTATATTTTGAGCCTAAATTAGCTCATCAGGTGGTCAGTAGTAATATTAAGATGAGTCTGAACTGAATTAGCCTAAGTGCAGGTAGGTTTGTAGAGGTTTTCAAATCATGCTATGTACAGAACGGAAAGATCTATTGTATTTCAGTGAGAATCAGATTAATAACAGATAACTGCATCTTTTGTTCTGACCTCTTTTCATCTGCCCTCAGTCTATACATGGAAATAAACTATCACACTGGCAAACTGTGCTGGTTTGCGCATTTTTTTAAGGAGGCTGCCAGTTTAATGATGTCAATTCAGTGCGCAGTAGCATTAGCTTACATGTAGTAATATTCATATTTCAACCATTTAATGACATTGTAATGACACTAATCCAGTGACATTTGAGAGAAGAATGTTCACAGACAAAACATATCAGCTGTGAAACATTTTGGATTATTCCAGGATGCGACACAGGACTTATGGATATGCACATGTAGAGTTGTGAATAGATTGGGTTATGCACATGTAGAGTTGTGAACAGATTGAATATTACAGTCTAAATTAAAGTTGGTCAGCAGTGTTTTGAGTCAAAGGCACTGGAAGGAACTAAGGACAGTAAAATAACCAGTGATATGGTTTATTATTACATCTCATATGCATTTGTGATAACGTTAAATGCAATAAACATCTGAGCTAATATCTTATCATAACAGGTCCATAAACAACAACTTAATCATTCATATTTGAAAGTAGATTTTCTGTTTGTAACTTTGTGTAATAACATACATTATAAGAGTTCCTACACGGCAAAGGCCAAATTTCTAACATCTGGCTAGGTGTAGCAGTATGCTTGTACTGTGACATGGTAACTGGACCAGAGTTGTGGCTTTAAATCATTCCGTAATGTGATATTTAAGGTGCACTTCACTCTGTTACATGTGTGTAATCACATAAAAGAAAACATGCTGTTACAACTATAAAGGCACACTTGGGTAAACGCACATGTAAAAACTAAAGTTGATACATGTGTATTTACATAAGCTGTACTACTGTAATCCAACAGTGAACAATCACTAGTAGTTACAGTTGTTGCATGTATTATTAACATGTAACTACACAGTAATTAGCGACACAATATAAGGTTTATAAAATATAAACTTTTTTTTAAAGATTTCCCCTCTAAGACCAATCATTTTTATGAAGGATGTTCTCTGTGTTTATTTCTATAGGTATTTATACATACTTCAGTAGGAATGTGTACATTACTGCGTACACTGGAGACTCAGCATTCCTGCCTTGCTCTTCTTATGAACATTCAGAGGAACCTCAGCAATTCTACTGGTCCAAACGAGACAAATCAGGCGGAAGAGATGTAGACTACGAGTACAGAGGAAGAAGACAAATTCAGCTGTTTGATGATGTCTCTACAGGAAATTTCTCTCTACTCATACCACACCTGACTGAAGAGGATGAGGGAGAGTATGAGTGTTTCCACACTGTAACTGACATGGTCATGTGTATATCCACTGTAAAAGGTATACCGCAGGCATACCAGGCGGGTGTTACAGGGTAAAAAAAATGCATTTGCCAACATAAGCTGTAAACACAAACTTTTTTTATCAGTTTTCCACTAGCAACTCTGTTGTAAGATGTATGTACAGTGTAGTTATAGGCTTTATGTCTTTAGGAAGCTACCATTACTATTACTACAAGGATTTTTGCTGAAATATTCACATTTGTCAGAGAAATGAGTTTTTCTTAATTCTACACGATTACACGTGATTGTGCACATTTGTATAAACCTGTGAGCAAAAAAAGCTCTTTCATGTCAGCATGTCAAGTCCTGTTAAACTACTATGACTAGAAAGCCACATAGCCAATCTAACCAAAGGAGATTACTTGTATGCATAAATTTGGACATGTAAGCGTGAAATTACCAAAAAAACCCCATTCAGTCATTGATTGTGGTTATCATAGTGGCATCTGTTAAGCAGATGGAAAGTGACTTAGAGCCCCACTTCAAATGACACAATGGTCTTCAGTGGGCTAACTTCTCCCAGTAATAATAAGAGAACAGTTTTTCATCGCATTTCATCAAAGATTTGCCGCCAAGCCCAACCTTCTGCTTTATAGCTTATCAAGCAGCAGGGTTTTTATTGTTCTAAATCATGTTTTAAGATGTTAAACACTTTTTTATCTGTTTTTTAAAGTAACTGTCCGGCCAATAATTCCATGCATAAACATCCCTATGACTTCAACAAGAGGGCCTGGTACTTCAACACCAATTTCTGCAGCAGTACCAGCGTCAGACATTAGACAAGCAAGTATGTAATGAAATACTATCTATATTCCTCAGTCTGAAAAATATAACATGTCAAAGGAATTGTTCTGCAGACCCAACAAAATGTATTCTAAGCACTTTGTCATATGATGTGGTCAGTGATTGACCTATCCAAGCTCCCACAAAGATGCATTCTTTCATAGATACTGCTGAAAGGTTAGGCAAGTGGTACAGAATGCTGGTGAAAATCTAGTTAAACTCAATGAGGAAATGTAGAGCTCTCCATAGCAACTCTATATTTTTGTACAAATACCTAAATGTTGAGGGCATTATTAATTTGGAATGATATTTATTTTGTATGCCTGTGAAATAGATTAGGTGTATTTTTCTGTTATGTAATCAAGCTAATGTTAGTATGGTGGTATATTCCTCACTGTCATTTCAAACCTACCCAAACTTTCAATTAGCTACAACAACGTACACCCTTAAAAATGGTTCTTCAAGGGTTCTGTAGTAAAGACAATAGTTATATTGTCCATGAACCATTTGCATGGCAAAATTGTTCTTCAGATTGATGGACAATGTGTTGAAACATGTAGCCAAGTCAAAAGTGTGTCTATTAGCAATGTTAACTATGTTTTTTTATTGCTTAAAGAAAGTCTATGGGGACTAAACATAACATGAGGGTTAGACCAAATTGCTCAATGTGATATTCTGTTGGTGCTGTGGTTGTGTAGGTGCAGACCCACATTCAAGCCAGTCTGTGACCTACCTCCCCATTGCTGTTGTGGCCACTATCATATTCCACATAGTGTTTGCTCTCATGTTTCACTTCAAGAAAACCAAAGGTAACTTCTAAACAGCTAAATTAAACTACCAAATTATTTTACCTTCCAGTTTTCTCATCATGAATATTTTCTCATTATTCTCTCAATATCGTGCCCTTTGCTCCCTTACATCAGTGCCAGTTCCAGCCAATGTCCACTGCAGTACTGCTGATCCGGAAGAAGCAGTGAGTGAGCAGTAGAGAAGAAGACCAACAGAGACCAGCAGATCACCTACTGATGTAGACATTTGGTTGGTGGTAGACTATGTATTGACCTATGCACCATATACACATGCTAATGGACATGTGCTTTTAGAGCGATACACTTAGATTACCTGATGTTATGCCATTTGTATAGCTTTAGTATTTCTAGGCTGAACCACAAAAGTGCAGTTTATAACAAGAAATATAAATAATAAAAATAATATTAATAAATTACCATGCAATGCTTTTGGCCTTGTCTTTTTATACATTTTGTTTATGTTTATTATTTTGAATTGAATAAAGTCTTATTTGTAGAATTTCAGTTTCACATTTTTTACAGAAGCTTGAAATGTCAAGCTCTGAGAAAAAACAAAAAAAACAAACAAAAAAAACAATTCTCCATCAGAATCCACTGCTGTAATAAATTACACGAACCACATGAGGTGAGTTCACTTGGCCCCTGAAGGCCCCCATCTCCCAGAATCCTATGCGGCCACCTGGAGATCTGCCTTTTTCCAGACCGGAGCCAATATGGCAAAGATAAATCTGCTGCCACAGGTCTGTTTGAGTCAGGGAAATGAATGGCCCTCGCTCGCATTTTCAGAGAAAACTAATTTCCTTCACCCCAGTAATAAACTGCATGCTACTTTGGCCTTGCTGGAAGCTTGCCTGTCAGAGCCGGGCCTGGCCACCTCATTTGTCCTGACAAATGGATTTATTCAATAACAGCCTGCCTCTTTAACCTGGAGGTGTTGAGCGGCACAGTTCTTGATGTTCGCTATGCTAATATAGAGTAGCCCTGTCCATTTGATTGCTTGCTCTGCTTGTTAAATTCTTGCCTCCTCACCTGCAGTGAAGCTTCAGCTCGATGCTCCAATCACTCCCCAATTACAGCGCATTAATCAAGCAGAGGAGATCCAGCGGGAGCAGCCAGGAAAGACTCAGCCCTTTTTCAGAACACATTGGAAAACTGATTTACTCAACACAATTCGAGATCACACAGTGACCCCTGCTGCTCAGGTTCAATATTGGAGATGAAGGCCAGACAGGCTTTTGCTGAAGATCAGGAACAATGAAAGGAAGTAGAGCATCCTGACAGACTTGTTCAATTTTGTGTGGATGATTTGCTCATAAAGTGCTAAAGTGCTCAGCAGGTGTTTTTGTATGATTTCAATACTAAGAAATCCTTCAATATGAAGGATCGCAGTAAATGTGGTGTTTAACTCTTTTAAACTGGCTGTTTACATCAGTTCACCTGTTCAATTTTGGTGTCAATCTTGAGGGTCAAGGTGGACAGGTCCAGAAAACAAGTGTGCGGATTGGCTTTGGTTAGGTCGCCACAGCCTATCAGAGTTTCTGATTTAGGGAAAGTCATAGTGGTAGTGTTTTGGGCAGCTTTGAGAGAGAAAAGAAAAAAAGCATGAATTACAACCTGAAATTAAAACCAGAAAAATGAAAAATATGACTAGGGGGTATTTTCTACAAATGAGGGTCCAGAATTGCTGTTCCAGCACAGAACAATGCAAAGTGTGACCACATTTCAGATCCCAAAACATATATTCAGAACATGTGAGTGATTTTGTATGTGGTGTTTGCAAAGTGCTCTTTTTTTTTTAACTGTAGACTGAAACGGTTAAGAGAACTTTTATGTATAAGTGTTCTAAAAAACATGGAGGGACACTGCCTAGATAAAAGGGCATAACCTAAAAACAAAAATTTGTAAAAACTTCCATAACTTCTATTTTAGGTAAGTGTTTTGTGTGGATTTTGTGTTAAAATGTACATTTGATATCATGGTTTAAACATTACAACATTGTATGTGCTAATGCGGTTTTATGGGCTAATTCACAAATACAGTAGAATACATGTAAGTACATTTGTAAATAAATCTTATATATTTATTGTAAATAAATTTTATTAGCAGAGATTGTGTTGAATCCAGGGGTCTACAAGAATTTATGCCTTTGTCCTAAAAAAAGTGCATCTTAAAGGGTTAATGGTAAAGGGCAAGATAACTTGAGATAGTCAGTTAGTTTAAAGTTTATATAGCTGGTATGCTAGTAATCTAGCATAACAAGTAATTCAGAATCACTCCTATGGATCCCTTTCGCCACCTTTATTTGCTACTTTACAACTATCTTTAGATCAATGATCACCAGCTATGCTGATGCTTGAGATCTACCTTCCTGCAGAGTCTAGTTTCAACTGCAATCTGAAAAAAGTGCCACACATTCATGTTGCATTAGACCTGCATATTTGATGATGTATGCAGCACTGTAAAGATTTGAAACACATAAAGCGGAATTGAATTGTCAATATGAAAGTGTCTCTGTGTTGTGGTTGTTTAGGTACAGTTCCACCTTTGAACCAATCTCTACTCTACTTCCTCCTGGCTGTTGAGGCCGCTTTCATGTTGTGCATGGTTGCTTTCATGTTGCTTTTCAAGAAAACCCAATGTAGCGAGCGGCTGAATCAAGCTGCCAAAATACTCTGAAATATTGCGAGTAAATATTTTTTGACCTTTGACCTATTACATCAGTGAAAGGTAGTTCTAAGCAGATAAATTAAGGTTGTAACAGTATTTTTGGGTGGATTTCTCAGAAAAGTAATAAGCCTAGTCCTGGACTGCACAGCATTCTGGAATGGAGATTCTCCATTGAAAAGGTTCAGTTCAAGACCAGAATTAATCCCTGTATGCGAAACCAACCCTCTCTCATTTTATTTTGCTCAGTCTTTGTCTCCTTTTGCTCTTCACTCTACGCTGTAGCAGATCTGGCAGAATCAGCTAGATGGTGAAGATGATACAGTATAAGTGGATCCCTGCTTCCTAATTTGTACTGTGCTATTCCAGTGTGAACTATTTAGTTTTCTAAATTTGTGGCAAACATATCAATCAATGAATTTATTTGGACACTTTTTCATCATCAACCTGCATCACTATTTGCCAACTGCAAAATCAACCAGCATTAGTGTTTGAGTGAGGCTGAAATTGGGTTCTTTTTGTAGTCATAGACATTAAAAGCATCAAAGTTAAAAAGCATTAAAGTTAATGGTGGTACTGCAACCAGTGTTAACATTGGCTAATTAGCTAATGTTCCTTTGTTCACTGTATGGTAATCAGAGACTAATGCACTTTAGTAAACATTCAGCTGATGTAGTGATCAGTGGTGTTTTACTGAAATTAAAGGTGCATCATTGGAAATTTAAATGTTCTAAAAATTACTCAGGATTCCAATTCATGTTTTAGACCTATGGATCTATGTTGGTCATAGAATGTGTGTTTGCAGTAGTGACCATCCAAACATAGGCTATCACCAAAATAGATCCTTATTTGCATTTTAAGGCACTATTATGTAAGTCGGCCAAATTTTTGTCTTAGCATACAAATCATGAATGAAATTCCATAGTGAGTTTGAGGACACTGCGATTTCCCAAAATGCATTTTGGGAAATGCTGGTTTGAGTACATCTAGAACAGTAGTATCAGTGAACTTTCACAAGTCAGTGTCACTGCTAGGTTCATCAGAAATATAGAGCCAGCATTAGACCTGTGGTCAGAAACTGATGAAAGGCTTGAGGATGACTAACACAAATAGTAAGTGGCTATGAAGTGTACACTTTTCAACACTGCTGTGCTTGAGACTCTCATGCCACTCCCATGTCAGCATGCCACTGCCATGTCACTGCAGTGCTAAGGATGCTCCACCTTCTGAATAATCTGGTCAGAGATGGCCTCATGGTGGTGCTTTTCCATGATGAACGAAGTAGGGAGTGGCTGACACTTTGGACAGCAACTGATGGTCCACAGTAAGTAAATGTAAACCTATGAAGTCCCACTATATGGTACCTAATAAACTAACAACTTTATATTTTGCATGCAAAAAAGTAGTTCTGTATATTGAATTGCCCAGGATACAATCTTTATGTTGGTTTACAATCAACCACATTAAATGTAGGCCTTGGTAACATTGTGGTTTTGACACAGCTCCACCTAGCTGTGGTGAAGTCACTTGGGTTATCAGGGTCCCAGTGTCTGAATCTAAAATACAGGAGCACAAAAAGAATTAGCATTGTATTTTGATTTGAGTAGAAGATTAAAATATGTTAAAATGTCAAAAAGAAAAACTTAATTGTGGGAAAAATATAACATGTAGAACATGATGTATTTTCATTCTTAACCTTTACATGTGTATATATATTTCAATGCATGATGTGAATATGTTTTTTCCCACTTTGAATTTTCTTTCTTAACATATCTTTTTTTATGCTTATCTGTGGACATATGCACAGAAAGTAAATACATAAAAATGAAAAAATGTCTGAAAATTTGATAATGGTGGGGTATTCAGATTTTTTGCATGTGTTTAAACTCCTGTTTGCAATTAAATATGGATGGACAAAGTACCACAAACCCACATAAGTTGTTACTTGAACCTGAACCCTTATATCTTTCTGTACATGCACAGAGAAAAGGCTGCATTACCCACAAGCACACTTCGGCCTGATAGCTATCACAGTGGTGTGATGGCAGAGACCAATGCTGGGCAGAGGGCTTAATCTGGCCATCAGCAAAGACACAGAAATAAACCACATGCAATGCTGATGACCAACCACACTGCACTGTGATTAGCAATGTAGAAGTGAGAAGAAAGCGATGCATGCTGGGAACATAGTGACTCATAAAAACATAACTTAAAACTAAGACTGATGAAAATCAACATGCAAAGTTATTAAGAGTGTTTTAATGTAAAATATTATAATGTAGCGAAACTTATTGACTGTTTTTTGTAGTGGTGATGGTAGTAGTAAGTGATTCTAACTACTATGACTACATTTAGATCTTAATAAATCACAATATATGCATATTTGCAAATATATGCACACAGGAATTATTGCTGGCAAAGTTTTAAAACAGTCACTATCAGATCAGAATGTATTACAATGATCAGACTTGCACTGCACAATTAGAACACATCAGGTGGCCTATATACAACAGACTTTCTCATAAGCTGACGTCTCTGAAAGTTTTTCTAAAAGATCTTCCCAGGTACAACCTAAAGTAGCTTTAAAGAAGATTTTAAAAGGAATTTATTCATCAGACAGAGGCAGATCAAATCTACTGTGATGAAGAACAACAAGCTGTAATCACCCAACACCCAACCCCCACGACTGTGGTTAAGACATATAGTCACAAAAAAGGAAGCACATGGCCAAACTCAGTTTCAGACCAAAAAGGAAATAGGTTTGCGCATGTGCATGTGTGTTGCAAGCACAGATGAGGTCATGAAAACTAAAGAACAAGAAGTAGCTGGGCATATGACCACTCTTTACATGATACAAGTTCTTCTAGGCCTACTAGGACCTTATAAAGTTTTTGTTTGTTCGTTTGTTTTTGATGGCTGCCTACATAGGGACTTTATAACACATTCTGCACTGAATAATATATTTAAAAGTTTGGTAACACTTTCTTTGAAGGGTGTCTACATAACACAATCATATCACCTTACATAAACACTTCATAACATGTTCATGAATGCTTAAATCAACATTCATAAACTACACATGTTTTACATGATATTAATATGGACTACTATGTCATTTTACCGAAAGATGTTTTTCAAAATAAAAGTCCTCATTTTATTTATCATTTTCAACAAAACTCCTCTTTTCTGGATTGTCAGCATAAAATGACCTGGCTTTATCCCTTTGGACAGAAAGTGTTTTGACACTTTTTGCCTAGACTTTCAACTTTTTTTACATTTTTTTTTCTCAAGCATTTGTATTTTGCAATATGCTATTCTTTCTGCTTTTTACGCTAATTATTCATATATAAAATGTACTGTTCATTCAACACTCTATACATAATTGTGAAAATGTTACTTAAACTAAGTTTAACTTTCTTGGGGTAAATGCTAACACTGTTATCCTAATTACTTTGGAGGTTTTATTTTTAGTGATGTTCTTCCTCACTTATGGTTTTGTATAAGTGTGCATTAGTTATCCTGTGTAACTGAGGTTAAATGTGACAAGCACTGTTATCACAAGGAATGATTCATTTTTTGGCATTACTTCAAAGTACAATTGAGTGGTGGCTCTTTGACTTTCCTCACTCAGGGTGCTGATAATTTTGTAAGAGATGTCCTTTATAAATTTGCTTGCTTTGCCTTCACCATAAAAGTGATGGAAGTCACTTTATCCTCACTAAAGTGCACGTTACATGAATGGATGGATCTTGAATGGAATGGATAAGCATTATGGACCTGTCCCACCACCACACAAAGTTTGAGACTTTAAGATGATTGACTGTTCATAGCATATTTATGAGTAATTCACTGTCCATATAGTAAAGTGACATGCAAGACAACATTCATAAGTGATTCATAGCATTTTTAAGAGATGTTTACAGACCATGTGTATAAATAGTGATAGTGATTTACAATTAAATATCTACAATTATTTTCCTTACCTTTGAAGCAAGACCCAATGACTGTGAAAAGTGGGAAGGTCCTTTTTTTTATTGGCAAGACCACTGTTCAGAACAGGCACTTAAACACGCTGCTCAAAATCAAATCAGGAAACTACAAACTCTTCTGAACATGGAAAATACAGATGTGTTCAAAAAATTTTCAACTCTTTTCTAAAACGAAAAATAAAACACATCATCTCATGTGGCCATTACTTAAGGGGTATTGCCTTCACTTTGCTCCTTTTCTTCTTAGACTGAAATTATTTTAAATTCTCTGAAAAACAAAACAAAAATATGAAGAAAATAAACTACAAGAGTCTGAAGATATCATGATACTGGCACTGCTGCTGGTTGTCTGTCCTCTTCTGGCTATTAAAAAGATCAAACAGGAGCAGTCAGACGTGTGGAACTCTACACGTACAGGATGAGCCTATTTATACTGGAAGCGCATGAACGTTAGGTTATGTTAGTGGGCTAGACAGACTGTCATAGCAGAGGAATGATATATAACTAGCAGTATAGCAGTTAAATTAGCTACTTTGTTTATGATCAGCAACTGTAGGTTAGCCAAGAAACTTTGCTAACTAGCTAGCAGGCTAACGCTACCTTACATTAGCTATTAAAATGCATCAAGCTAACGTTAATGTTAATGTCACCTAGTTAGCTAAGTTACATGATTCAGTTAAGCCCCAAAGATTAATAGACCTTATGCGGCTCTTATTAACAACATCGAACATAAAATAACTGATACTGATATAACTTAGCTTACTGTTTGTAACAGTGCCAGTCGAGCTGAAGTAGTTAGTGGGCCTAAATGAGCATTACTTATGACGCGCAGCAGTGCAATGTGGAGTGATACGTTAAGCTAGTCCCAAATGCAAGGTGCACGTTTGGCTAGTGACGTGTTCTATACCAGGGGTCGGCGAAGTGTCAACAAAAGAAATTTTACTATCCTGGCTGTAATATGTCCCCGTATGTGCTAATGTGCTAGTATAGGCTAAAAGTATAGAAACGAAAGACTTACTTTGCTCTGCTTTAACCTTTAGCTCAGCTATAGCTGCGTGTCTCGCATCTCCACCACGAAACTTTGCCGAAAAGTAAAATAATCTTGTAAAAAAGTGAAATAATTCTTGTAAAATGTCTCTCAAAGTTCGTTTTTTACGAGGCTGAAGTCGCTTCTCGTTCGCCAGCCTCTTGTTCGAATTTACCCGTTCCACCTTAAATGGCGCCTGAGGTGCCAGAATGTAACTGCTGCAGCATTTAGGGTGGAACGGGTAAATTCGAAAAACAAGCTGGCGAACGAGAAGCTGATTTCAGCCTCACGACATTTCAGTATTTGATAGTTTCTCGTTACAGATTATATATATCAGGAAACCAACTGGAGTGTATTAATTCATATAAGTCCATTCGTATCCAAATTACAGATGTTTGTCTTAAATTTTTCCCTTCGCTTTTTTGTTAGCTAAGCTAACTTACTAGCAAGCTGGGCAAGACTGTTGACTGTCCTGCTGTGACCAGAAGCCTGCACGCCTGCAGGGTTAAATGGTAAATTAGCAGATATAGGCTATATTAACTCCAGTGTTTAAGATCGTTTATAGTTGAAACTGTGTTGAATGATCAGCAGAGCTTTACAGAGCTACTGTAAAGGAGGATTATTTTATTTTTGCCTATTTTGCAGTTCCATGTTCAGAAGAGTTTGTGGTTTCCTGATTTGAGTTTGAGCAGCATGTTTAAGTGCCTGTTCTGAACATTAGACTTGCCAATAAAAAAGGACCTTCCTACTTGTGGTGTTTATTGACTCCTTTTCACAGTCACTGGGTCTTGCTGCAAAGGTAAGGAAAATAATTGTAGATTTTAATTGTAAATCACTGTCACTATTTATACACATGGTCTGTAAACATCTCTTAAAAATGCTATGAATCACTTATGAATGTTGCTGTGCATGTCACTTTACTATATGGACAGTGAATTACTCATAAATATGCTATGAACAGTCAATCATCTTAAAATCTCAAACTCTGTGTGGTGGTGGGACAGGTCCATAATACTTATCCATTCCATTCAAGATCCATCCATTCATGTAACGTGCACTTTAGTCAGGATAACGTGACTTCCATCACTTTTATGGTGAAGACAAAGCAAGGCAAATTTATAAAGGACATTTCTTTATCAGCACCCTGAGTGAGGAAAGTCAAAGAGCCACCACTCGATTGTACTTTGAAGTAATGCCAAAAAAGGAATCATTCCTTGTGATAACAGTGCTTGTCACATTTAACCTCAGTTACACAGGATAACTAATGCACAGTTATACTTGTGCCTTCTCCAAAACCGTAAGTGAGGAAGAACGTCACTAAAAATAAAACCTGCAAAGTAATTGAGATAACAGTGTTAGCATTTACCCCAAGAAAGTTAAACTTAGTTCAAGTAACATTTTCCACAGTAATGTATAGAGTGTTGAATGAACAGTACATTTTATATATGAATAATTAGCGTAAAAAGCAGAAAGAATAGCATATTGCAAAATACAAATGCTTGAGAAAAATTTTTTAAAAAGTTGAAAGTCTAGGCAAAAAGTGTCAAAACACTTTCTGTCCAAAGGGATAAAGCCAGGTGATTTTATGCTGACAGTCCAGAAAAGAGGAGTTTTGTTGAAAATGATAAATAAAATGAGGACTTTTATTTTGAAAAACATCTTTCGGTAAAATGACACAGTAGTCCATATTAATATCATGTAAAACATGTGTAGTTTATGAATGTTGATTTAAGCATTCATGAACATGTTATGAAGGTTTATGTAAGGTGATATGAATGTGTTATGTAGACACCCTTCAAAAACTATATGTCTCTTGACATAGTTGTTATGTCAATTTGACATCAAAGTTGACGATAGCAGTCTTTATGACAGCTGACGCCTTTTGGAATAAGTGTTTATAAATGTTTATGTATGTTTGTGTCAGTTGTCATGAAGTGCTTATGTAGGTGTCATGTAGCCTTCATTACTGTGCCCTACAGTAAAGTGTTACCAAGTTTTTACTTGAGTGTTCATGAATGGCTTATGGCTG
>NW_023495553.1:0-86 GCF_904425465.1 Colossoma macropomum | reverse complement strand
GAACAGAATAACCCTCAGCACACACACACGCACACTCACACACACACACACACTCACACACTCCAACACACACACACACTCACACA
>NW_023495552.1:0-715 GCF_904425465.1 Colossoma macropomum | reverse complement strand
AGTATGTTTGGTTGAAAAGCTTTGAACTCCTAGCAAGTCAGCATGGTCTCCCATCCAGACACTGCCCTGGACCAAACTTGCTCAGCTTCATAGGTCTATCAAACCAACGGTTCCCCTGCCCCATAGAACCACTGGTTGCGGCTGACTTCCAGTATTGGCCATTTAAAGTATCCCACCACTCTATAACGAGTAAATGGAGGCTGACTTTTTTTAAAGTTCTTCATTTTGAATCAAATTATTTTCATTTGAAAGTAAAGGTTAGGTTCAACACCTGAATGCAACTTCTAATGTCAGTTAGTTTTCAATACAAGCCCTGACCACATGGCTTAGTTTCTGACATGAGACCAAACCAAGGATTCTCATAGATTTGAGTTTACTGACTGAAGCTGGAAGTCAGTATAGGTCTTGTAAAGTAATTCAGTAGAATGTAACATCAAGGACATGCATACTTCTTAATTGCTGTCTTAACCCTTTTGTTTAGCCACACAGTCTCAAATTTCTTTTCAGTGTATCAACAGTTTAGTTTTAAAATAAAGGTTTGGTTGAAAAGCTTTGAACTCCTAGCAAGTCAGCATGGTCTCCCATCCAGACACTGCCCTGGACCAACCTTGCTTAGCTTAGCTTTCCTTAACCAGCAGAAAGACTATATTTCAATTAGAAGACAAGCACACTGATTCTTCCTGGGAACACCTCCTCAATTTATCAGCCTTGTGAC
>NW_023495551.1:0-677 GCF_904425465.1 Colossoma macropomum | reverse complement strand
TTGCTTAGCTTAGCATACAAGTCACCCCTAAGAGATTCCAGCCCCATAGGGAACTGCTTGCAGCAGGCATCCAGTTTGGGCCATTTAAATGATCCCATCACTGTGTTAGGATCAATAGAGGCTATCTTTTTAAAAACTCTTCATCTTCACCCCAAGTATTTCTTATTTCAAAGTAAAGGTCAATTTCAATACCTGAATTCAAATTCTAATGTGAGTTAGTTTACAATACAAGCCCTGATGAATTCAAATTCTAATGTGAGTTAGTTTACAATACAAGCCCTGATCAAGGCCCCACATTGCTTAGTTTCAGGCATGAGACCAGACCAAGAGTTCTCATAGGTCTGTATCCACTGGCTGAAGCTGGTAGCCATACAGGCCTTCTGGCCTTCTAAAGTAGTTCAGGACAATATATAACTGAGTACATGCAGACTTCCAATTTGCTCTAAGCCCTCTGCTTAGTCCCACAGTATGAACTTCTTTTCAACGTATCCAAGGTTTATTTCAAAGTAAAAGGTTGGTTGAAAACTTTGAAATCCTGGCAAGGCAGCATGGTCTCCCATCCAGTGACTAACCTAGACCAGCCTTGTTAGCTTAGCATACAAGTCAACCCTAAGAGATCCCAGCCCATAGGGAACTGCTTGCAGCAGGCATCCAGTTTGGGCCATTTAAATGATCCC
>NW_023495550.1:0-2343 GCF_904425465.1 Colossoma macropomum | reverse complement strand
ATAGGACTATGTGTAAAAGTCAATCATCGCCATGTTGGAAAAATAACCGACAGAACTAGAGGGGACTAACAGCTCCTCCCTCTCCTGTTTATTTTACTTTACCTTAAGTTTAGCTTTGGAAATCACTTGCAATCTAAAGATTCTCCAGTAGGGAGCGTGATTAGCATGCAAGTTGCCATAAATCTGCACCAGATGTTTATGAGCAGATGTTTGCAGTAACATCTGTTAAAACAACAGGTGAAGTAGTTTTCAAAAGATTATTTAATATGTGGTTTATTAAAGATTTTCATTAAAACAGTTCATGAAAAGCATATAAACTAAAAAACAGAAAGTAGGTCAAAGCAGATATTGAGAATTTTTAGATATCTCCCAGTTCTACAATATTACATTATTTAATATTAGATCTTTTTAAACATTTTAAATAAATCAGTTAATATTAAAAGCCTTTCAGGTAAAGATATAGGTCTAAGCAGCAGGCCGAGTTTATCACTGTTATCCGTTGCTACTCAAACTGAACAGGTCTGTGCTGATCAGGACAAAAATGGCAATTTATTTGTATGTTTCCATTTAAATTTCCCACTCATATATGCAATTCAAATTCAATTCAGCTATTTTAACTTGGTAGTACTGACATTTCATTTACATCAAATTTAGATGCTTTATGAGTTGCTTTATTTAAATTAAAATGTATTTCTAGAGTTGCATAGTTGTGCTTCAGATGATTGGTGTCAAAACGATAGTTAAAATGTAATTTACCTTATATGCATTTTCACTGTCTAATAATGCTTTTGGATTTGCATTATTAAAGAGAAGTCCAAGCCAGAAAGACGGCAAAATTCAGATGCACAAAAGAAACTAATGACTCTCCTCTTTGCCATTAGATATTCTGGCCTACTGCGCTCATTCTGTGGCAAAATCATTTTGAAAATGCATTTGACCTGATTGTATTTTCTTTTTTATAGACTTTCAGCTGTCAGACATCCCATCAGGTCAGGGCCAGCAGCACACTCAGCAAAAAGGGCTTAATCTGAAGAACGGGGCCCAAGAGTCGCTATTCTTACATTAGCAGAAGGGGTAAAGCAGAGCAATACATACCCTGGTGTTGCTGACTATATCTTTATATATGACCTGATGAGAGTGTTTAACTGAAAGTGTGGCTAGGTTTTCTGGTTTCATCAGTCTGGGAGTCGTTGATAAACGTAAGGCTAATGTTAGGCACATTAAATGGTGCTGCAGTAACATTTGGGTGCATTTAGGCACCAGAATGTAACTGCTGCACCGTTCAAGGTGGAACAAAAAAGCAGGGCTAAAAGACTCCCTATGACCAGGGCTGCAGGAAGGCCTGCTAGTTGATGCCAAGTAGGGATATTTTCTACATTTTCTACAAAGTGAGTATCAGAAGTGGATTTTTTTTTCTAAATGTTAGTGTCAAGTGTCTAATTATGCTCCTGGCAACCACGTGCAGTTTCACCTGTTTTCTACCCCACACCTGATCCTGCTCATCAACTGATGATCAAGTCCTTCATGAGCTGGATCAGGTGGGGTGAGGAGGGAGTAGACAAAACTCAAGTGCTGTGTGTTGCTAGGAGCATAATCAATAATAAAAAAGGAGCATAATTAAGAAGCAGTCGTCTGTTCATTTGCTGTTTTCAAAGAAAGGTAATAAAATGTACTGTTTTGAAAAGCTTCCTTTCTTGTCATGGTTGTTGTTACACAAGGCAAACAGGCAGGTAATTTCATGTGGTGTTTGATGATTATTGATTAGATATGTGACTTTTACATCTGTTAAGCTTTAAAAGTACACAAATTCCTTATAATGTAATTTTATCTAGTGTAATTTATAAACTCTATAGTGTAGAGTAGTGTTTCCCAACCCTGGTCCTGGAGCCTCCCCTGCTCCCTTCGTGTTTTCCCAACTCTCTACACTCCTGATCCCAGCTAGTCATCTCATTAACAGAACTTTCCTTTGTTGAAGTGAGTTGGAGCAGGGAAAACACTCAAATGTGCAGAGCAGGGTTCTCCAGGGGGTTGTTGAATATCACAGCACATGGTATTTGGCCCGGATGTGAGCCGAACAGTTGGACCGGAATCGGACCTAGATTCAAACCGAGGCTGTGCCGAGTGTCATAGCACGCAGTACTCGGCCTGGAGGTGGCCAGTCATTCGGGCCGGACGTGGGCCCGATCAAATAAATACGGGCTCGCAGTACTCGGCCCGGATGTGAGCTGAGCATTTGGGCCGGAATCGGACCTAGATTCAAGCCGAGTCTGGGCCAACAAGATTGAGGCTTGGTAGGCAGCATTTGGGCCAGAAGTGGCCCGACTGATTTTTGCTATCTGGGGC